>NW_025767485.1:127500-400000 GCF_003918875.1 Haliotis rubra | reverse complement strand
CTTCTAAGGTAACCTTTGATTCTCTTAGGTTTTATGGTGCAGTTTGAATGATTCAGGATAAAAGATATACTGATGTAAAAAAGGAAAAACAACTCGTACTCAATATTTGTGACGTAAATCACAATACTTTACAAAATATTTAAAGGGAAAATACATATTCATCAGGTATTTGTATGACTCGAAATGCATACATTGTCCGATTCTTCAAAACGTGTACACAGCATTATGTTTTTCCTGGCTCTATTCACTCGTGAAGATCCGGGTTAGAATTGGTCTTCAGAAACCCATCCATGTCGAAAGAGGCGACTAACGGGATCGGGTGGTCAGGCTCGCTGATTTGGTTGACACGTGCAATCGTATTACAGTTGCGTAGATCGATGCTCATAATATTGATCACCGGATTGTCTGGTCCAAACTTGATTACTCACAGGCCGCCTCCATATAGCTGGAGTACGGCGTTAAACAACAAACAAACAAATATGGAAATCGACTGCAAGCTACGGTAGCCGTATTTTGTTCATCCATAACTTTGTTTTCAATAAGTCACTACTGGGACTGGGAGCTACATACTGACCTGTCAAGGAGTCAACAAGTTAATGTATGTTGTAGGATTGACAAATCACTTCAGGTCCGATTTTCTACACATGAAGTATACATCATGAAATTAAGTTAAATTTATTTCTGAATATCTTGACTTTTCTACGATTTGTTTTGCAGGTATCTCAAGTCACAATGGTGACTAAACAGTCCCTCCTAGTCATCTGGATCTTCACCGGATGTCTTTCAACAACCTGTACCTTTGACATCTTTGATGAGAAGACGAACCTGATAAGCCTCATTCGGGCATCGGCCTCCTTGGACCCTAACACGGAAACAATTGGCTACGGAAATGGAACAGTATACGTCCGCTTCCCTGGAAATCCAATGCAGAGGATCTTCTATTTCGAAGGGTTCAACATCGCTAGAAAGGTTAAAACGGAGAAAGGATTCAATTCAATGTCCAGAGAGGTGTTTGTGTACCGCGACCTGGAAACTGCTGAGATATTAAGCGTCTGGATGAATCCGTTCACAAAGACAGCCAATGAGGTGTTCAACGTCGCTAACGACCCCATTGATACGCCACAGAACTATGGCGGCGACAGAAAAACCATCCTCATCCCACCCGAGCGAGTTCAGCTTCAACGAGGACGTCTTCCTCCAATTTCCAAATGTCCTTGACCCGAAAGATTATCCCAAATTTTCATCCGGACCAGTCTACCAGGGGGATGAGCTGTTCGAGTACTACACGAATCTTACAGAGTTGGCCACATCAAACGCATCCTCGATCCAAATGATGGGTTCCTGGTGCAGAAGAGGAGAGTTCCTGCCTTGGATGGAGATGGGCGACACTCCAGGATGGTTGTACTACCACCAAACCTTCTGGAAACTGGTCAACGGGTTTGACGACGTGGCACCTGACCTCGTGAAGTACGTGAAAGAATATTATCCTCAGTACCTGCATGCGCCTACTACATTCAGGAACAAAATGGTGACGAGTTGGGATGTGTTCAAGAAGGCGATTGACGCTCGTCGGGCTAAGGGTGACCCCGATATCATCATCCCTCAGTTGGACATAGAGTCAAATCTTAAATCAAAACGAAACTCACTTGACCCCAAGATTGTGGACGCTGCTCTGAAACGAGGACACTTCAGAGTATATTTCAATGGCAGCGTGTACTCTGAGATTACAGGAAACGGATCTGTAAATTTGTTTAACTTTGATGGACATGTTCTGATAAAGTTTTTAGGCCTTGGTGTTGATTCTTACAAGGTTGAAGTTGAGATCAATGGCCTATATCATGATCCAATCACGGGAAAAGTTCTGCACTACTTCGATAATCCGATCGTTGGCAAAACTCAAAAGGTTAAACACTTCTTTTACAATGTAATGGCAGAGGTACCCGTATCTTCAGCTTTCTCATACCCGCTCAAAGGGATGGATCTCCAGACGGTGTTGTATCACGAGTCGTACAGTGTTGTACACCCGGACACCCTGACAGAGGACTGGGCTATCAACATGGTCAGTCTGTTTATTGAAGATGCCCAGCTGGACCAGGACTCCCCCTATTTCTATGGGACATGGGTTCGCTTCACCAGCTGGTTGTCCTGGTTTGACATGGACAGCATCCCAGGGAACATGGTGTGGAGGATGAACTTCTACCAGACCGTGGATGACCCTACTCATATTTAATAGTTGTGTTGGTACAACAGGACAGTGTTTGTTGTACTTTGTCCAGACATAATATGACCCCGATCCGTGTAGGTTAGATGTGTTGGTGCAGCAGGACAAGATCTGGAGGGTGTATTTCTTCAGGAAAATATATGACCCGAGCCGCGTAGGACAGGCTAGTGAGATATTATGGAGGGTTTACGTCTCCAATAAGAGGTGGCTCAAGTCGTGTAGGATAGTTTCTAGGTAAGTCATGATAAGGTATAAAGAATGTACTTCTACCAGAAGTGAGCGCGGTAGTTTAGGATAGTTTCTTGGTAAGTCATGACAAGGTATGAAGAATGTACTTCTACCAGAAGTGACCACGGTAGTTTAGGATAGTTTCTTGTTAAGTTGTATGAAGAATGTCATGACAGTTTAGGATATGATAAGAGGTATGAAGAGTGTACTTCTACCAGAAGTGAGCGCTGTAGTATAGGATAGTTTCTTGTTAAGTCATGACAAAGTATGAAGAGTGTACTTCTACCAGAAGTGACCGCTGTAGTATAGGATAGTTTCTTGTTAAGTCATGACAAGGTATGAAGAGTGTACTTCTACCAGAAGTGACCGCTGTAGTATAGGATAGTTTCTTGTTAAGTCATGACAAAGTATGAAGAGTGTACTTCTACCAGAAGTGACCGCTGTAGTATAGGATAGTTTCTTGTTAAGTCATGACAAGGTATGAAGAATGTACTCCTACCAGAAGTGAGCGCGGTAGTTTAGGATAGTTTCTTGATAAGTCATGATAAGGTATGAAGGGTGTACTTCTACCAGAAGTGAGCGCGGTAGTTTAGGATAGTTTCTTGGTAAGTCATGACAAGGTATGAAGAATGTACTTCTACCAGAAGTGACCAAGGTATAGGAGTTTCTTGAAGTCATGACAAGGTATTGATCTACTTCAGAAGTGACCACGGTAGTTTAGGATAGTTTCTTGATAAGTCATGACAAGGTATGAAGAGTGTACTTCTACCAGAAGTGACCGCTGTAGTATAGGATAGTTTCTTGTTAAGTCATGACAAGGTATGAAGAGTGTACTTCTACCAGAAGTGACCGCTGTAGTATAGGATAGTTTCTTGTTAAGTCATGACAAAGTATGAAGAGTGTACTTCTACCAGAAGTGACCGCTGTAGTATAGGATAGTTTCTTGTTAAGTCATGACAAGGTATGAAGAATGTACTCCTACCAGAAGTGAGCGCGGTAGTTTAGGATAGTTTCTTGATAAGTCATGATAAGGTATGAAGGGTGTACTTCTACCAGAAGTGAGCGCGGTAGTTTAGGATAGTTTCTTGTTAAGTCATGACAAAGTATGAAGGGTGTACTTCTAACAGAAGTGAGCGCGGTAGTTTAGGATAGTTTCTTGTTAAGTCATGACAAGGTATGAAGGGTGTACTTCTACCAGAAGTGAGCGCGGTAGTTTAGGATAGTTTCTTGGTAAGTCATGACAAGGTATGAAGAGTGTACTTCTACCAGAAGTGACCACGGTAGTTTAGAATAGTTTCGATAGATATTTATGTTATAATAATGTATCAAGGGTGTACTTCTACCAGAAGTGGTCACGGTAGTTGAGGAAAGTTTCGATATATATTTATGTCAGAAAAAGGTATAAAGGATGTACTTCTACTAGAAGTGATCACAGTAGGTTAGGATAGTTTCGATATATATTTATGCCAGAACAAGGTATGAAGGGTGTACTTCTACCAGATAGAAGATGACCTAGATAGTGTAGGATAGTTCCTCTGTCTACCATATTCCTTGAAGTGGGTGAAGGTGTACTTCAAGTTGTAGGTGTACTTCTTAAAGAGAGAATTTGTCTCTACTATGTAGGATAGATAGTCAATAATGTTGATTGATTGTATATCAGTATTCCTGCTATGTGACGGTTGTGTGTAAATACTCGAGTCTTGCACCAGACAATCCAGTGATTGATATATGAGCATCGATCTACACAAGTGGGATACGATGACACACCTCACCCAAGTCAAAGCCTGACCACTCGATCCCGTTAAGTCTCCTCTTACGAACTTGGGTCAGTTCTACTGAAGATCTGTTCTAACCCGGATCTTCACGTTCGTCAAACGTACAAGCATCCTCGATAATCTCCACTATACCCTGGATGCATCCACGGCTTGGGGGCGATGATTTTATTACCTCTCTTGGCTGGCTTTTTAACCAATCAGGTGTTTACGCTGGGAAGTTGAGCGTACCAATCACAACTCACTTTCGCTTCTTTAATTATCTAACCGTTTAAACTTGGCAACACAATTGATGCAAAGGTACTCTTAAAGAAGTAGAAGGAGTTCTTTCATATATTTCTTGAAAGTTTCAGATCTGTGAATTTGTCTTTATTATTTCCCCCCAAAATCTGAGTGGCACTGCGGACAAACCATCGCGACTACGACCGCTATCTTTGTTGACACTGGCAAGCTCGGTTGTAACGGCGGCTTAGCTGATTGGCTACTGTGAGAATGCGGAGTCAGCCAAGGGAGGTAATAAAATCATCGCCCCAAGCCGTGGATGAATCCAGGGTATAGTGGCGAGTGATTGTAACGTATACCCTAGTGATTATCGAGGATGACGTACAAGCAGTTTGATCAGTTTTGAAGACACATGGCCCATTTCCGTTGTCCTTTGTGTGTTACTGGCCCTTGAACTAGTTTTATATAATATGTGATAATCTAGTTATTCTACTATTCCTCGACATGATTTTAATTTTGTTTTTAATATTTGTATTTTCATATATTTTTGTCTGATATTGCTGAAATGCAGATGTGTCGTTACATTTTAACTCACTCACTCACTCGTACGGCCCAGCCAGCATACACCCATCCATCTCTTGTATTGTGGTTTGATGAGCGGGACTACACAGATCATTATCTTATCTCACACATAAATGTCGTTATCTGATTGGCTGAGCTCTCTCCTAATATGTTCAATGAACCTGCTTACAAGCGAATAACATTTCATTTCAAACTTTGTGTTAGTAAGTCTTTATCTCGAACAATTGGGCCACGTATGATGTACGGAAATTACCGATGTTTTGCGAATGTAAATTGATGGAAGGGAGGTAACTGTAATTAGTAATGGTTTGATGAACACAAAGATCAATGTTGATATGGTGGATGCATTCATTCATTCAGGTTGGGAAACGTAACCGATGTGGGTACATTAACTTCACACATCCACCGGATAACACTGATACAGGATGTCTTGTTCAGTCCAGTTTATGTCCTTGTATATATCCAGTAATACACAAATAAAAGCACATATGGACATGTATTGAGGATGTAAATGTTATTTGGACCTTTTAAACTACAGCTGCATCTAAAACTGCTAGGTTATATGATAATTGTGATGATGGTGTAGTTGTAGCTTATGATGGTTTTATGAAGCGACATCCAGTTGTGTTTCACGCTGTTACAAATACGGGTACAATCATTATGACTTGTAGACCTGTTCCTTTACAATCTACGATTTACCTGTGTGATCTGTCCCAAGCAGTCTGTGATGGTCGTGAGAGATGTCATCCAGTTGTGTTTAACACTGTTACAAATGCTGGTACAATCATTATGACTTGTGGTCCTGTTCCTTTAGGGACTACGAGCTATCTGTGACCGTGTAACCAACCTTTGATGGTTACACGTGGAAATGGTCAGACTTGGCCGCCTGGCCGACTGCATGTCACCTAATTGTGTTCCGCTGTTCAAAATACTATATGGTCATAATCTCATTTAGTCAGAAAATAAAGTTTCTAAAGATCACATATTTGTCTGGTTGTTATTTATTACAGTTTATTCACTTAAAAATAGAGTTTACTGTATTTATAACAAAAACAATACCAGTTTCAAGTGCGTGCTTTGGACAGAACAATTACACACCTGTTGCGTGAAATGAGCAAGCTGGTTGCCCAAACTGTGAAATATTTGGAGAATTATTTATCATTCACAACTATTGCACACTGCATGCTATGCGCCGATAATTGTTTGCACATTGCATACATAAGCCAAGATGTATTGCACATTGCATACATAGGCCAAGCTGTATTGCAAATTGCATATACATAGGCCAAGCTGTATTGCACATTGCATACATAGGCCAGGCTGTATTGCACATTGCATACATAAGCCAAGATGTATTGCACATTGCATACATAGGCCAAGCTGTATTGCACATTGCATACATAAGCCAAGCTGTATTGCACATTGCATACATAGGCCAAGATGTATTGCACATTGCATACATAGGCCAAGCTGTATTGCACATTGCATACATAGGCCAAGCTGTATTGCACATTGCATATACATAAGACAAGCTGTAGTGCACATTGCATACATAGGCCAAGCTGTATTGCACATTGCATATACATAGGCCAAGATGTATTGCACATTGCATACATAGGACAAGCTGTATTGCACATTGCATATACATAAGCCAAGATGTATTGCACATTGCATATACATAGGCCAAGATGTATTGCACATTGCATACATAGGCCAAGCTGTATTGCACATTGCATATACATAAGACAAGATGTATTGCACATTGCATACATAGGCCAAGCTGTATTGCACATTGCATATACATAGGCCAAGATGTATTGCACATTGCATACATAGGCCAAGCTGTATTGCACATTGCATACATAGGCCAAGATGTATTGCACATTGCATACATAGGCCAAGCTGTATTGCACATTGCATACATAGGCCAAACTGTATTGCACATTGCATATACATAAGACAAGATGTATTGCACATTGCATACATAGGCCAAGCTGTATTGCACATTGCATATACATAGGCCAAGCTGTATTGCACATTGCATACATAGGCCAAACTGTATTGCACATTGCATATACATAAGACAAGATGTATTGCACATTGCATACATAGGCCAAGCTGTATTGCACATTGCATATACATAGGCCAAGATGTATTGCACATTGCATACATAGGCCAAGCTGTATTGCACATTGCATACATAGGCCAAACTGTATTGCACATTGCATATACATAGGCCAAGCTGTATTGCACATTGCATACATAGGCCAAGCTGTATTGCACATTGCATATACATAAGACAAGCTGTATTGCACATTGCATACATAGGCCAAGCTGTATTGCACATTGCATATACATAGGCCAAGCTGTATTGCACATTGCATATACATAGGCCAAGATGTATTGCACATTGCATACATAAGACAAGATGTATTGCACATTGCATACATAGGACAAGCTGTATTGCACATTGCATATACATAAGCCAAGATGTATTGCACATTGCATACATAGGCCAAGCTGTATTGCACATTGCATATACATAAGCCAAGATGTATTGCACATTGCATATACATAGGCCAAGATGTATTGCACATTGCATACATAGGCCAAGCTGTATTGCACATTGCATACATAGGCCAAACTGTATTGCACATTGCATATACATAAGACAAGATGTATTGCACATTGCATACATAGGCCAAGCTGTATTGCACATTGCATATACATAGGCCAAGATGTATTGCACATTGCATACATAAGACAAGATGTATTGCACATTGCATACATAGGCCAAGCTGTATTGCACATTGCATATACATAAGCCAAGATGTATTGCACATTGCATACATAGGCCAAGCTGTATTGCACATTGCATATACATAGGCCAAGATGTATTGCACATTGCATATACATAGACCAAGATGTATTGCACATTGCATACATAGGCCAAGCTGTATTGCACATTGCATACATAGGCCAAACTGTATTGCACATTGCATATACATAAGACAAGATGTATTGCACATTGCATACATAGGCCAAGCTGTATTGCACATTGCATATACATAGGCCAAGCTGTATTGCACATTGCATACATAGGCCAAACTGTATTGCACATTGCATATACATAAGACAAGATGTATTGCACATTGCATACATAAGCCAAGATGTATTGCACATTGCATATACATAGGCCAAGATGTATTGCACATTGCATACATAGGCCAAGCTGTATTGCACATTGCATACATAGGCCAAACTGTATTGCACATTGCATATACATAGGCCAAGATGTATTGCACATTGCATACATAGGCCAAGCTGTATTGCACATTGCATATACATAGGCCAAACTGTATTGCACATTGCATACATAGGCCAAACTGTATTGCACATTGCATATACATAGGCCAAACTGTATTGCACATTGCATATACATAGGCCAAACTGTATTGCACATTGCATACATAGGCCAAGCTGTATTGCACATTGCATATACATAGGCCAAGCTGTATTGCACATGCATACATAAGCCAAGCTGTATTGCACATTGCATATACATAGGCCAAGATGTATTGCACATTGCATACATAGGCCAAGCTGTATTGCACATTGCATACATAGGCCAAACTGTATTGCACATTGCATATACATAGGCCAAGCTGTATTGCACATTGCATACATAGGCCAAGCTGTATTGCACATTGCATATACATAGGCCAAACTGTATTGCACATTGCATACATAGGCCAAACTGTATTGCACATTGCATACATAGGCCAAGCTGTATTGCACATTGCATATACATAGGCCAAACTGTATTGCACATTGCATACATAGGCCAAACTGTATTGCACATTGCATATACATAGGCCAAACTGTATTGCACATTGCATATACATAGGCCAAACTGTATTGCACATTGCATACATAGGCCAAGCTGTATTGCACATTGCATATACATAGGCCAAGCTGTATTGCACATTGCATACATAAGCCAAGCTGTATTGCACATTGCATATACATAGGCCAAGATGTATTGCACATTGCATACATAGGCCAAGCTGTATTGCACATTGCATACATAGGCCAAACTGTATTGCACATTGCATATACATAGGCCAAGATGTATTGCACATTGCATACATAGGCCAAGCTGTATTGCACATTGCATATACATAGGCCAAACTGTATTGCACATTGCATACATAGGCCAAACTGTATTGCACATTGCATACATAGGCCAAACTGTATTGCACATTGCATATACATAAGCCAAGCTGTATTGCACATTGCATACATAGGCCAAGCTGTATTGCACATTGCATATACATAGGCCAAACTGTATTGCACATTGCATACATAAGCCAAGCTGTATTGCACATTGCATACATAAGCCAAGCTGTATTGCACATTGCATATACATAGGCCAAACTGTATTGCACATTGCATACATAGGCCAAGCTGTATTGCACATTGCATACATAGGCCAAGCTGTATTGCTAGAAGAGGCGTAAATCTAAACTCACTCACTCGCTCTTGTAGCTTTATTAATATTACACCTGTAAAACAACCTTGGGACAATCATATTTAGGTGAGTATGGTTTTATGCCGGCGGGGGACACCAGAAGTGGACTTCACACATTGTACCCATGTGAGGAATCGAACCCAGGTTTTTTGCCGTGACGAGGAAACACTTTAAAAAGTCAGTAAAAAAATAACTTTTGCTATGTTGATGAACATCAGCCGTCCAACTGGCTATAACCATCATATATCTAATCACGTCTAACCATTTAGTAAGTAGGTACAAGATAACTGACGAGTTCACGTGTTTCAAAGGGCACATTTATGAAAAAAGTGATCTCACACCAAGTTAGGTGGAGATGGTATCACGAGTCCTTGGAGGGACATTGTCGGATGTTCGCGTTTCAGCACACGCGAGGTCAGAATACGTGTTTCAAAGGGCACATTTCTGAAAGGAGTGATCTCACACCAGGTTAAGTGGAGATGGTATGAGGAATCCAAGGAGGGACATTGTCGGATGTTCGTGTTTCAGCCATAACAAAAAAACAACTACTCTATCAAAATTCACCAAAGCGGACAACGCAATATTTTTGTCCATTTGCCGCATTGTCGTATTGTCCATTTGCCCCATGTGGTATTGTCATGCGATAAATTTTTATTTTTTTTGTTATTCTGCAAAAGGGAGATAATGCGACAACCGGCCTGTTCTCAACGTCAAGGTTGTCGAACTGCCGCGTTTTGTTCATTTGTATCATTTATCACTCGATTCTGTCAGCGCGACTATGCGACAATGCGAGAATGACCCTTCCGCGAGAATTGCCCTTCCAGTATTCCATAGATGAGATCACGTTTCGGGTTCACAAGGTCGGCGTAATTTATGAAACAATTGCACGCATGTTGACATAAATGATTATTTGAATTTGGACTTTGGTCAAGCCGTGCCCTAGTCATACGTCACACTGACCTACAAGATGTCGGGCTTGTGGCAGTGGCTAGATATACAAGGGGTCGTTCATAATTTATGTCTATGGGGTTTTAATAATTTTTATGCAGAAGCATGTATAATGTCGCTAACACAGACACAATGTCTGACGAGCGGTAATAACCGAATTTATTATCCCCACAGCCATTATTTTCACTCGACGAACACGGAGCTTGTTGTAATAAACACATATGACAGCAAAGCCGTCGATAAAAGCGTGTGTTAGTTCAATAAACATTAGAGTGAGTGGCTGAGTATGATTTTACGCCACTTTTAGCAATATTCCTGCAATATCACGGCGGGGGACACCAGAAATGGGCTTCACACACTGTACCCATGTGTGGAATCGAACCTGGTACTTCAGCGTTACGAGCGGACGCTTTATCCATTAGGGTACCCCACCGTTCCAGCTAAACATTAGACGTCTTGGGTGAGTGAGTGAGGTGATTGCTGTAAGTCACCTCTGAAGACAAGTATGCGTTGCTGAGGACCGATTCTAACCCGGATCTTCACGAGTGCTGACGGTATATGGAATACTGCAATTAGACAGAATCTCGGTATATCCCTTCAATATGTTAGTAGCTTTTCCTACGCCACACCATATGACCACCAACACTAGATTTCCTCTTTCAACGTTTCAACTTTGAAGGCAAGATCATCCGCATTGCACACGTAGCAACCCATGCTTGTGAGGGGCGACTAACGGGATCAGGTGGTCAGGCTCGTTGACTTGGTTGACACATGTCATCGCATCCCAATTGCGTAGATCGACGCTCCTGCTGTTGATCACTGGATTGTCTGGTCCAGACTCGATTATTTACAGCCCTTCGCCATATAGCTGGAATATTGCTGGGTGCGGTGTTAAACAACAATCAATGACGGTCTTCCTAATGATTGGGGCGGTGGGGTAGCCTGATGGTTAAAGCGTTGGCTCGTCACGCCAAAGACACGGGTTCGAATCCCCACATGGGTACAATGTGAAGCCCATTTCTGGTGTCCCCCGCCGTGATGTTGCTGGAATATTGCTAGAAGCAGCGTAAAACCAAACTCAGTCAGTCAGTCAGTCAGTCAGTCAGTCCTAATCAGAACACTAGACTTCTCCATGTCTGTCTGTCTGATGCCCACGTAAAACCACTGTACTCCGAATTAACTTATTTTGTGTACGTAGAGAAGGACTGACTGAATGAGTATAGTATTTCGCCGCTTTTAGCAATACTCCAGCAACATCATGGCGAGGGACACCAGAAATAGGCTTCACACATTGTACCCATGTGGGTAATAGAACCCGGGTCTTTGAAATGATGAGCGCTTTAACCACTAGGCTAACACACCCACCCCGTAGACAATAACATAGGTTCGCTACAGCATCAGATGCAAAACAAATATTCCATAAAAGAAATGTTTGTTGCCTGGCAACCAACATCAATATCATTCTCTTCCCACAGAGGTTACTCCTGTCATATCTTCCTACGTAACCTCTGTTCTAATACGGCCCTTTCATGGTGTGAGTTCAAGACTCCTGATTGGAGGCAATCAGATTTAGTTGTGCAATCAGCGACGTTGTTTCAAAAGTGATCATTCGCAAGGCCTCGGTAATTTCCGTATGCTTCGAGAAAAACTAAATTTCTTCCCCTGCGCGATGCGCAAACGTTTCTTCTAGACAGAACTCAGTCATGTTATGGCGGATCAGTGGCGTCTCCATCGCCCTCTTTGACAACGGACAAGCTAGCCATTAAACGTCTTGTGTGTAACATCAACAGAATTCCCCGGCAGATGGGGGATATTTGTGGCCCCACATTTGCTTGTGTTAGTCAAGTTGAATCTAAGTCGATGTAACACGTGTTCTGATTGGATAGAAAGAAGGGAGATAATTCGTGTTGCGATCTTTTGCCGCTAGGGGATTTTACGAGAACCGGGAAATATGGCCGTATTAGAACAGAGGTTCGTAGGAAGATATGACAAGTAACCTCTGTGGGAAGAGAATGCATCAATATGGGCTTGTAAAAAATCAAGCATTGACATAATGGACCAGACAATCCAGTGACAAGAAATAATATAAACACACTCTTTATTAAAGCAACAAAACAACTTTATTTGAACAGATTTTCACATTCTCCCATTGTACAACACATTCATCCCAATCACAAGCTTCACGGTCGTACTGCAAAGTCCACTTTAAAACAGGGGAGTTAACTCTGAATAGTTCTTGCTCTGACTACTCTGTGTAATATTCATTGACCTTGAAGTTTTTCCAACTGTCATAACCTTGCATTGGAATCCTCTAAACAATGGAAACAGTTGAACAATTGAAACAAACTAGCCAATCAGCATGGATAAAACTGATAACACTAAGTGAGAACAATTGAAACATTTTCACCTACGGGTAACTGAATAGGATAACCCTATCCTTTATAATACTTCTCTCCTTTGCTACACCAGGATGCTACACAGCATTCCACGTACTGTTACTAATCTTTGGCATTAGCACTGCAGACAATACAGCATTTTTCTTCAGGTTTGCAAAATACAGAAAGTACTAAAAAATTATTTTAATCATAAAAATATTATTATTCAGACATGTTGCTTTTGCTAAAGAAAAACTGTGACAACAGTCCTAATATTAAATGTCTCACCTGATCCACCCACTGTAATATTCCCCAGGGCCCATTTCACAAAGCGATCGTGGTGCTAAGGTGATCGTAATTCCCATACTATAACATAGACCAACCACAGTCGTAGTACTTAGTGGTGGTCCGATTAATTGAAATCCCTCAAAGATTGGTCGCAGTGACTAAACGACCAAGCAATCGATCATGTTTTCTCATAATCGAACACAAACAATTCTGGAACACTTTTTGCATTAACAATATTTTTCACAAGGTTGGTTTTGTAAGTTACATTTCATAACCACTACAAGCTTGTTCCAAGTCATGTGAAATTTGCCACCAAAAAACACCCCAAAGAACTACATGTTTTTTCATTATGTATTTTTTTTCATTAACAAAAAAAAAGGAAAATTTCATAATTGACGCTAACCAATTATTTTCGATGATTGATCGGTTGTAATGAAGCAATAATCAATTATGAAGTTTTAACCAATTCCCAACACTAGTAGTACTACAATCCCTTTGTGAAACAGGCGCCTGGTCCTTATTCCAAAATGTCCAGTTTAGGCATTCCAAAGACAATTTATGTGTGTATGAAAATACAGGAATGCATACGTTATTTGTCTTTGGTCTACACTGAAATACTGACTAGCAAAATGAGTAAATTTTGCAGAAAATCTTCATCTCATTTGAATTCCAACTTGTTAGAAACACAAATATGAAGAAAATATCTGACTTATGATGACGCTAGGGTCTGATCCACAAAGCGTTCGTAGCGTTACGACCAATCATAATACTATGATACTTTATCATGGGCTTACGAATGGCGTAATACTACGAACATTTTGCAGGTAGAGTCCCAATTCAATAGAAACACATTTATGCACTTTTGAAACTTCACACACAGACGTAGCCAGTCTCACTTTATTGTTTTAACTGTAAATGAACTCCGCTGGCAAACTTTCTGCAAAGCACATTTTGTATTCATGATTTAATTCTACTGGCAAACAAGGATAAGTTGAGCACCGACCTGACAATTGACCCGTAATAGCATGTATGATTGCCATCCATTGGCGCCTGCCATTGTTAGCGAAGGGTTCCCAGGTTGTCCGCGATCAAGTGTAGAGCGACGAGTGAAGAAAGGCGCAAGGCGTGTGCAGCTACGCGAGTCAATTTCATCGTCATGCAATGCACATGCACTAGCCTACATCTTCCCTACCTTTAACAAACCAAATGGGTTTGCTCATTGCTGTGCACCGCCTACTTCTCGTAAACACGTTCTCTGCGCCGGTCCAACTTATCCTTGTTTGATAGTAAGAACATGCATTAGGGATGTATTAGCCAGAAAAATCATATCCCACAAAAGCTGGTAGAGTGTACAGAAGCACAGCCTAAGTAAACTCAGTATTATTTGTTACACTGTTATACTGAGTCTAACAAACCCTTGTAGACCGACTGACTGAGTATGGTTTTACGCCGCTTTTAGCAATATTCCAGACAACATCACGGCGGGGGGACACCAGAAATGGGCTTCACACATTGTACCCATGCGGTGAGGTGATTTTCTAATATTTCAGCAAGCTGACATGCTTGAGTTAAAGGAGTTTAAAAAATGTTTGGTTCCAATTTGAATATTGATCGAGAAAGCTAATTTTAGCTCAAAATCCAAGATGGCCACGAAAATTTAACTGGGAACTGAAAACGTTGCAAAAACTCGGAACAAATCAATGGTTTTAATATCAAAAACCATGCATATTTGGTTACGGAATATATTTCTCTTATGCTGTAAGTCACCTGATGTTTTTAGTTCGATTTTAGTAATAAATTTACATAATACGAGCTATTTTTAGCTCTAAAAGTTATAATGATGAATAAAACCCCCATTTCTCCACAAGGCACATATTTTGTATAGAACTTGTACAATATGAGAAAGGAATATACTTTTTAGCCTGTTTATCAACTATAGAAGAGGTCTTTACATGAAACTGCGACCCAGAAATATACTCTTCAAAAAAAGAAACGCACAAGCAATTTTTTAGAAGAATTTCTTGCATTAGTTTAAAGAACAATTATTTCCATGTAATCCCAATGGTAAAAGGTGAAAATTCAAATATCTATAGACAAAGCCTTTACTGTTGTGTTTCTGTTTACTTGAGTCCACAAGATGGCGTCAAAGTCAGTTCTTTGTTTGGCCACCATTGGCAGCAATTACTGCTTTCGGCACCATCTCGGCACAGACTGGATAAGTTGGCCGAAGAAGCTCTTATCATTGTAGGCGACTTCAATTTCCATTTTGACAAGCGATAACCATGACACTAAACAAATGCTTAATCTTCTTGAAGTCCACAACTGTGTACAACTGCGTCAGAGGCAAAGCCACATAGGTGGACACACTCTGGACTGGATAGTTACCCGTGCTTCAGGCAGCGTTTGTCAGTTGTGTATCTGTATAGGATCTACAACTCTCTGATCATTCCATATCTTTGTGAGCTTGGACCTCTCAATACCCAGTCCAAATGTGAAGATTTTCGTTATTGAGAACATCGCTCCCTGGATACTTTTAAAGACAATTTGCTAAACTCAGACCTTATACTTGAGCCACCATCTGATGCTGAGAGTCTCGTTCTGCTATACAATAGAGTTCTATCGCATGCTATATGAACAAACATACACCAGTGAAGTCATACCAGTCACTAAAACATCTGCTTGGGACTTCACAGCTGAAGTTCGACAAGCAAAAAGGACAAGGCGAAAGCAGAGCGCCAGATGGAAAACAATCTTTCCTGGAGATTCATCGCCAAATGTATATTTCAGCCAAAATCACTCAACAGCGGTCATCAGACAAATTAACATTTCAATTCTAAGATTTGAAGCCAACGAGTCAAGTCCAAAGTTGCTGTTCAAACTTTTTTCTTCAGTATCTTGAGTAAACACTTTGAATCGACACTTCCGACTTCTGATGACAATGAAGTAATAGCACAGACATTTTCGGATTATTTCTACAAAAGGATCCAAGAACATTTATGACAAGATTTCATCTTCTGCGGCTTTGGGTGAAGCTGATATTCCTCCAAAATGTTTGATAGCTGCGCGCCCTTACTCATATAGATAGTTTCACTGATATTTACCAACATTAGTGCTGATTATTAACTCTTCTACTTCTTCTGGTTATGTCCCAAGTGTACTTAAGTCAGCTCTAGTTAGGCCACATCTGGAAGAAATCAAGCCTTGATTAGGAGGATCCAAAACTACAGGCCTGTTTCAAACTTAGCATTTATATCCCAAGCTCATTGAGCGTGCAGTCTCCAGTCGTCTCATGGGCCACCTTTCCTGGCATAGCCTCTGAGGTGTTCCTATCAGCCTGCAGAGCACACCACAGCACAGAGGCGGATCTGATGAAGATCCTGAATGACTAACGATGTGGTATGGACACGGGACAAGTGGCCCTGCTCACATTACTTGGCCTTAGCAGTGCCTTTGACACGATTGATTACCAGAGACTCCTCAAAAAACTTGATACAGAACTTGGATTCAGCTTTATCCTAGCTGGCATCTTATCTACAGGACAGGACTCAAACCGTTGTTGTTGGTGAGTCTGTGTCAACCGCATCTAGGCTTGAGTGCACAAAAACCTACATCTGCTTAAATTCGTCTGCTAGCTGCCATTTTTAGAGAGGGAGTGTTCATTATATATATATTTTTTAATTTAATAAATATATTTTGGGGTTTTCTTTTAATAAAATATTTCATGAAGTAGAGAAACACACTTGGATAAAGTTAATAACCTCAAACTTTAAATATTCAACTCTCCCATTATGACGTTCTGACCTTTTAGCAACCTTTTCCACAACCATTCTGTACAGTGCTCAAAAGTACTATTTGCACCATATTTCAACTTGGAACCAAACTTTTCATTTAACTAGCATGTCTGATGAATACAAAAAACACAATGTCTTGCTTTCATCACAAAACTTCCACGGGACTTGAATGCTGTACCCATCCTACCAGACTAGAAACAATCGTACAGAAAATAGCATTCAGAATCGTTCGGTACAAACTTTTTTGGAGGTAAAAGTTCAAAAGGTATGGGCGAATGTCAACTTTTGCGATTTGGTAAGCTGTGTTCTGATTGGTCAGTTGAAAAGGTTATCTGTCGCGACCTTCCACAAGGTTTTGTTAGACTCAGTATAGCAGTGTAACGAATAATAAAGAACCTAAGTTTACTTAGACTCAGTATAGCAGTGTAACGAATAATACTGAACGTAAGTTTACTTAGACTCAGCATAGCAGTGTAACGAATAATACTGAACCTAAGTTTACATTTAGATGTACTGCATAAAATTTCCATATTTCTGTTGTATTTAATTATATTTATTTTAACCTTCCGGCTGTATTTTCAATGAAATTACCAATATATTGCTACCTTGACGCTTATGCTGACTTGAAAACTATCTGTCAATTGTCCTCAACATAAAATCCTCCCTACTTGGGCAGAGAAAAATGTCATGAGAAAAACAAAAGAGAGCATATTGGTGCTGAATCCTTCAGTAAGTGTTGTCAACATTATCTGCTTCAAAACTTGAAACATAAAATCCTATCATAGGTAATGGACTGACTGACTGAGTTTGGTTTACGCTGCTTTTAGCAATCATCATAGGTTATGGAGCATCAGTTGGATCTGGGAGGTGAGCCCAAGTGATGCACTGCCCATCTTAGCGCTAAGACCATCTTATGTCTATGTTAGAATATGGGAGTTACGATCATCATATCACTAAGACCATCTTATGTCTATGTTAGAATATGGGAGTTAGGATTGTAGCACTAATACCATCTTATGTCTATGTTAGAATATGGGAGTTACGATCATCATATCACTAAGACCATCTTATGTCTATGTTAGAATATGGGAATTACGATCATCATATCACTAAGACCATCTTATGTCTATGTTAGAATAGGGGAGTTACGATCATCGTAGGGCTAATACCATCTTATGTCTAAGTTAGAATAGGGGAGTTACGATCATCGTAGGGCTAATACCATCTTATGTCTAAGTTAGAATAGGTAAGTTACGATCATCATAGGGCTAATACCATCTTACGTCTATGTTAGAGTATGGGAGTTACGATCATTTTAGCGTGAAGACTATCTGATGTCTATGTTAGAATATGAGAGTTGCGATCATCGTACCGTGAAGACCTTTTTATGTCTATGTTAGAATATGGGAGTTACAATCATTGTAGTGCTAATACCATCTTATGTCTAAGTTAGAATATGGGAGTTATGATCACTTTAGCGCTAAAATCGCTTTTTGTAAGTGGGCACAGGTGTCAGATCTTTACCACGTATGTGAAACCCTTAAGCAAAGGTACGGTGCTGACAAATACCAAGAAAGTTAACTGGGGCAAACAGGGATTATTAAATCATTGGTTCCTGATGTGTCCAAGGGAAGTAACTCTGCACAGCAAACAGTGGCCCCTCAGACGACTGGGCTTCCTTCATCAACACAAAACTAGCATGACTGAAGTCCAGATAACAATATCTCAACCTGCACAACTATCCCAAGACCTGTAAAACATCTTACATCCAACTGTCTTTGAAATACATTTGTATACATACTAAAACACTATAGCAAAATCTGATGTTTCAACATAAACAGTTTGAGGTAATGTGTACAGATGGCAGTTCTCAATGACAAGAAGCAAATGTCTTTGCCTTCAGGGCAAGATGACACACAATCAACCACATATCATCTGATCAATTAATCGTCTCATACAACAGATCTTGTTGGAAGCATCAAAGATTTTGCATCACTTTTCCATTGTCACCGAACACAGAACTGGACTGGGCTCGGGAAAGATTCTGTCCGAGCAGAGCAACATCTCCAAGCATCTGGAGATTATAAGCTGTGTTGTCCTGCGGAACTGGAGGCTGGACGTTAGTTACTTTTTGCTGGGCTGCGGTTGGACTCACGCCATCTTCTGGACTCCTACTGTGGCTCTGTGACCAGTCTTGCTCTGGCTTCCTGTACACCAGGATTCCATCTTCGTCCATGGTGAGAACCTGCACCTGGCTCTCCCCTTGACAAGGGTTGCTGATGAAGGTGATGTTGATGGAGGAACTGGACTGGACTTGACTTGATTGTTCTTTGCCGGCCTCATCCTGATTGCCCTGCTGAGTTTCATGGTGTCTGGCATGAGAAGCATCAGAACTTTGAGAAGCACCTGAAACTGATCCTGCAGAAGTTGAAGTCTGAAACGTAGCAGAACCTGTTCTTTGGAAACCACCTGAACAAGACCCTTGGAATGGACTTTGGTTTGGTCCATGGAAACCTCTTGAACTTGAGCCATGGAAAGATGCTGAACTGGATCCTTGAAAAGCATCTGAACTGGATCCTTGGAAAGTACCTGCACTGGATCCTTGGAAAGTACCTGCACTGGATCCTTGGAAAGTACCTGCACTGGATCCTTGGAAAGATGCTGAACTGGATCCTTGGAAAGCACTTGAGCTTGTAGCCTGCAGCCCTTCACTATGATGGATGTCGTCCATGTGGCTATCCATGCCAGAAAAGTCTGACATAGATACGTCTGAAGCCTGGGTACCTTGGCCCTTCTGCTGAGGTGGAAAGTCTGGCATAGAAAGCAGGGTACTCTGTTGACTGTGAGGCGTGTGCTGGTTCATGTTGGCTGCACTATGTCCTCCAGCATAGGAGGCTACATTGCGAAACAACAACTTGG
The DNA here is from genome assembly GCF_003918875.1 of Haliotis rubra. Taxonomy (NCBI): domain Eukaryota; kingdom Metazoa; phylum Mollusca; class Gastropoda; order Lepetellida; family Haliotidae; genus Haliotis; species Haliotis rubra. Next base: position 380,123 of record NW_025767485.1, on the reverse strand, counting down.
GCGTGGGTGGATCAGTGATGTCCTCACTCTCAGACGCTTCCTTCTTGGAGGACTCAGACTTCGTGAGAATCATCTTGCATAGATTCGCTGTCCATTATCTCGTCTGAAACCTCAATGCTCTCATATCGTATGGTTTGGAGTCGCAGTGTGCCATCCTCGTGGACTTTATACCTAAAAGCATTAAGGAAGCATCCAGTTAGAGACAGATTCACCATGTTAAATACACAATAGCATAAAGAGAATAGCCTGCAAACCAGATGGACTATAGATAGTTGTCTCTCTGGTGTCTGAGTTTTGAGCCCTTTTCCAATGAAATGAGGAGCCAAAAAGGACCATGCATAAATCAGGTGTGTCTTCTCTCCATAACAGACCCTAACACAAAGCCTGTTACCTGAATCTGGTGTGTCCTCTCTCCATAACAGACCCTAACACAAAGCCTGGTACCTGAATCTGGTGTGTCTTTGACAGACCCTAACAAAGCCTGTTACCTGAATCTGGTGTGTCCTCACTCCTTGACAGACCCTAACACAAAGCCTAACTGAACAAAGCCTGGTACCTGAATCTGGTGTGTCCTCTCTCCATAACAGACCCTAACACAAAGCCTGGTACCTGAATCTGGTGTGTCTTTGACAGACCCTAACACAAAGCCTGGTACCTGAATCTGGTGTGTCCTCTCTCCATAACAGACCCTAACACTAAGCCTGGTACCTGAATCTGGTGTGTCTTTGGCAGACCCTAACACAAAGCCTGTTACCTGAATCTGGTGTGTCCTCTCTTCACAACAGACACTAATACAAAGCCTGTTACCTGAATCTGGTGTGTCCTCTCTCCATAACAGACCCTAACACAAAGCCTGTTACCTGAATCTGGTGTGTCTTTGACAGACCCTAACACAAAGCCTGTTACCTGAATCTGGTGTGTTTTCTCTCCATAACAGACCCTAACACAAAGCCTGTTACCTGAATCTGGTGTGTCCTCTCTCCATGACAGACCCTAACACAAAGCCTGTTACCTGAATCTGGTGTGTCTTGACAGACCCTAACACAAAGCCTGTTACCTGAATCTGGTGTGTCATCTCTCCATAACAGACCCTAACACAAAGCCTGTTACCTGAATCTGGTGTGTCCTCTCTCCATAACAGACCTTAACACAAAGCCTGGTACCTGAATCTGGTGTATCTTTGACAGACCCTAACACAAAGCCTGTTACCTGAATCGAGAGTGTCCAGGAGGCCATTTGAACTTGTGTTGTTTCTTGAGGTGCTTGGTTAGCTGGTTGCCTCGTGTGAACCTCTTCTCACACACGTGGCAGAAGTAGCGAGCTGTGTCGAGTATCTGGGAGATATTCAGAACAAATAAGATTGCTTATGTATCGATTTTTAAAGCACATGTAAAGATAAACCAAACTGTTCACAATACAAAGGCATCAACTAATATGATGCATTGTATTACCATAGATAAGTCAAATTTTGAAGACCAAAATATCAGTCTGTAGAAGGGGGTTGGCTTAATGGGGGTTGGGTTCAGCTTATCGAAGGTAATATACGGTACATTAGTGTAAAACGTGGGTCAAAATTTTGAAAAATTGTGAGGATTTGTTGTGATGTTGTAAAATCTGCAAAAGAGTGAATTGAACAGTCATCTTTTCTATATCTTGGTAGTCTGTCAGTATTTGTTTTGGTACACATGTTTTTGTTGATCAACGTAGACTTGGGTTGTTTGTGATTTTGTACAATCTTGCCTCAAATGACAATTAAAACTTATGAAAAATATTATATTCAGGAGATTTTAGTTCTTGTAGATGCACCCTCAAGTCACGTTTTTCACAGAAACCAACCATAAAAGCTGACATATTTCATTTAATGCTAACTATTATCACATAATTAAAAAAAATGACAAATATACAGTATTGCAGTGTTGTAAAGAGTTTTGCAAATGTTGTAAAGAGGTTTAAAAATAAAATTCTTAATGTTCACCGATTGTACAATCAATCATTGATCCGGATGGGACAAGGTTGCAAAAATCGATTATTAAATTTAATTCTTAATCAGTGTAAATAATCGAATCTGGACAGGCAAATCATTGATCAAGAGGTGGGATCGATCTACGACTGGGAACTGATCCCGTTAGTGGCAGTGTATGAAATAATCGCCGATTAACTTTAGAATTCTGCCGGACGGTTTAATTTTACAGCTAGCCAGCCCGATGGTCTGAAAAATAATATTCGAATCTGGTCCATTGGCACTGTCCATTTAGTATTTCAGGAAGAGCTCTGGGCTGGTATGAAGTTACCAGCCCAGATGTCCGGCTGGGTTTTGGGCTTATTTCATACACTGGTTAGTGGCCTCTTATGACAAGCACGGGCTACTGAAGATCAGTTCTATGGGTTATCGCCAGAGAGATGTAGGGATGCTGGTGGGTACCTGGTGCTCCTTCTTGTAGTGGTTGGTGAGACTGGTGTACGAGCGGGCCTTGTACCGACACTTGTCAATGTGGCACTGGAACAGGCAGTCCTTGCTGTGACTCTCCAGGTGGCGCCGCAGGTCCGCACCACTCTTGGCACTGGAACAATGTCAGGCAGATTATATTTGAACACGTCTTGGTAACTGAATACAACAGATTTGTGCCAGAACAAGGGAGATAACTGGAATGCATATTTCACCCCCTGAAGCATCTTATGGGGTGAGTGAGACAGAATGGTTTTATGCCGCTTTTAGCAATATTCCAGCAATATCACAGTGGGGGACACCAGAAATGTCCTTCACACATTGTACCCATGTGGGGAAACAAATCTGGGCCTTCGACATGACGAGAGAACAGTTTAACCACTAGGCTACCCCACCGTCACACATCTTAAGGTGAGGAGTAAGAGACACATCTCTTACAATGAGATGAAACCAGCCTATCTTCTTCATCCATCAGTGTGGGTGATGCTTGCGTGCGTGAGTGAGTGAGTGAGTGAGTGAGTGAGTGAGTGAGTGAGTGAGTGAGTGAGTGAGTGAGTGAGTGAGTGAGTGAGTGAGTGAGTGAGTGAGTGAGTGAGTGGCTACCCCAACAACCCAGGTTGGTTCTGGACAGGACAATCCAGTGATCAACAGCATGTGCATTGATCTACCCAACTGCGATATGATGACATAGCCCAGCGGATAAGTGCACTTTTTTCACTGAATTGTGCACTTTGTGTTACAAGCATGAAACTTGGCATGATTGTAGCTTATACCATTCTAACTGAATAAAGATCGAGAGGCCTCGCAGATTTTTTATATTTTCAAGAATTTTGGGGAAAAAAGTGAAAATATATAATTTTTTATACTATTTTCGTCATAACCTTTTACTAAATTCTCCAATTCTCATAAGTCATATATCAAATTGTAGGAAATCCATAGCTGGTCATTTTCCATCTATACATGTCTTTTTATCTTTAACGGTTAGGTCTAACGGAAGTCAATTTATATCATGACTACCGAAAATCACGAAAATTGGTGGCCATTTTGAAAAATGGCACTAATTTTCGCACACCATTTTGCAAAATGGCACGCCATATAGAGTACATCAGTAAAATAAGTATGAGATCATCCCATGATCTAAAAATATTTTATCATTTCTTTGCAAATTCAATGGCGAGAAGCCTCACAGATTTTATGTTATTTTTAATATTTGGGGTGAAAAAGTGGGGAAAAAATTGAATTTTCCAAAAAATGTTCCTTTAACTCAATTTTAAATCCTCATAAATTATGTATCTAGAATATTGTGAGAACAGACGAAAGTTTATTTTAAGGAATATATCATTAGATTTACTTACATTTATAATGTATGAGCTTGATTGGCTATAGATCACCTATGAAAACGCAAACATATTTCATTTCAACATCAATGTCAAAGTAGTTATCTCATTAATCTATGGAAGGTTACTCAATCATGTGTAATTGTATCTAGCTTGACTGGATCAGAAAAGTGCAGTGCACTTAAGAGCTGCTTTTAAACACTACGACCAGTTTGAACATTTTATACACATGCATTTCAGCAATTCCTGGCAGCCCTTTCATGCCAACAGAAGAGTTGTCCATACAGGTCCAAACTCTCCCCTAGAGTTATTGCCAACCCTATACAGAGGGCTTGGTAACTCCTGTGATTTCATCAGGGATTGCCCTGAAACATAACTCCCCTGATTTACAGCTCTCTTTATATACATACATACATACATACATACAAATACTTATATAGCGCCAATATCCGTAATCCGCTCAAAGGCGCTCAGGCTCTAAGATGGTCAAGATATCACATATAGTTCAAATGCTTCACCAAAGAGACATGTCTTCAGATTTGATTTAAAAACAGCTAAATCTGGTTGTGTTCTGAGGTGAGATGGAAGATTGTTCCAGAGATGAGGCCCAGCCATCTCAAGTGACCTGTCACCATATGTTTTTGTCCTAGTCACAGGAATTGTCAAAGACACTGGTCATTTGATCGGAGAGAACGCATACAGCAGTATAACGGTGGAACAGATCACAGAGGTACTGAGGAGCTAGACCATGTAAACTTTTAAAAACAAGGAGTAGAGTTTTATATTTTATGCGGTAGTGGACGGGAAGCCAATGAAGTGAGTGAAGAACAGGAGTAATGTGGTCCGATTTCTTTGACAGAGAGACCACTCTGGCTGCAGTATTCTGCACCTTCTGAAGCTTGTGTATAAGATTGTTTGGGAGGCCAGCAAGAAGCGCATTACAGTAGTCAAGACGAGATGTTACATATGCCTGAACAAGAGATGCTGTAGTCTTGACGTCCAGGTATCGTCGAATCATGCCGATGTTCTGATAATGTGGTAGTAAGCCCTTCGACAGATGTTATTGATGTGTGGCTCCATGGACAGTGAAGAATCAAAAATAACTCCCAAGTTTCAGCACCTCATGGTTTGGCTGAATCTCACACTGACCGATGCTGAATTTAGGAAGAGAGATACTGGGTTGGAGACGCTTTTAGGGTGGAAAACTATGAGTTCAGTTTTATCATCATTCAGTTTGAGGTAGTGTGACGACATCCAGATTTTGATGCAGCTAACACACTCTTCAATGGTGAGAAATGAAGACACAGCTGATGAGGAAAGTAAGGGTTTGAATGATATGTAAATTTGAGTGTCGCCAGCATATAAATGCAGTCCAAGGTTGAAGGATCTGACGATATCACCTAGAGGAGAAGTATAAATAGTGAAAAGTAGAGGTCCAAGAACCGATCCCCGAGGCACGCCATAAGCAAGATCCTTAGGACTGGAGATGTGACCATCAATGATCACCGACTGATGTCTACCTGCTATGGTAGGACTCAAACCACTGAAGAGCAGTTCCTCTAATACCCATCCTGGTCTCAAGTGTATGCATCAGAATAGTATGGTCGATAGTATCGAAGGCACTACTCAAATCAAGTAGAACCAATACTGCAGCACCATCTTTGTCTACGGCCCTCAGTATGTCATTGTGCACTTTAACGAGTGCGGTTTCCGTGGAGTGGAAATTCCGGTATGCTGATTGCATGACTTCGAAACACCCATTTAAGGTCATGTGTTCCTTGAGTCTTGTTGTGACCACACGCTCAATCAATTTTGAGGTGAATGGTAAATTTGTGACTGGCCGATAATTTTTTAAAAGCTCTTGATCTAAACCTTTCTTTTTCAGGAGTGGAGTGACAACTCCATTTTTCAATGTATCCGGCATCATATGTTGGATCAAAGCTGATTCTGTTGGGCGAATATTGTCCAAAGTTCTCCCCATCGTGGTGAACAAATGCTTTCTTGCTTCATTCACTTTCATGAGGTTGCTTGCTCTGTCATACAGCAGTACAACAAATCTCCCAAGCTGATGAATCAGCATTAGTGATTAGTGATTAGTGATTTCAAGTGGTGGACAGGTGAGGGAAATAGAGGTGCCTGTAAGTTCAGGAAAAGCAATCCATGCATTCCACGAGGTCTTTTCATATGAAAGGATGACACAATGTCACAGAATGTGAAGCTGTGAAACATTGGAAGGGATCTACTTTTCTCAGGACCCAGACCTGATGCAAGTTCATGAATTACAATATAGCGGAAGAGTTTTCCGGTACCAAACCCCATCCATACTTCTTCAAGATCGAGAATGCCTGTTGCAGCTATGGCCAACACAACCACATCAGTGTCAACAGTACGGCTGTAAAACTTCTTCCATCCTTTATGTGAAGCATCAGTGAAGCAACTTTCTTTTATCTTTTACCTCTTCATAGTTACAGGGTGCCAATTCCAAAGGTCTTTGGTTGATTGGACACCACATATTCGCCAATAGGGCTGATGACTTGTTTGATTCTATCAAGGCTATTTTCTGTACAAGGAAAGCAAAAAGATATTTCTTGCTGGTATCACACCTCGGGAATTCTTGCCAGTTCCTCAGAACTGGCTTCCACTCGTCGTCTTTTTCCACTTCCTCTTTTTGTTCTTACACTGGATTTCCGTTTTGTATTTGTCCCAGACAATATCTACTCTCTGATTAGTGTCCAGAAGAGACTGCAAGTACTTCAAGAACACATTATCAGCATATTCATCAAATGCTATTGGAGCTGCTGGTTTTAGCATGTTTATTACTGCAGATCCATCAAGGATTGATACGTCAACATTTGGTGTTGAGTCAGTTGGTGGTGAAATTTTCCTCAAAGCAATTGAGAAGAACTGATTTTGCGCATGGACGTAGAGAACCTTGATGAGATATAGTTGGATAGCAAGACTGATTTTCATGTCTGACAAACTCATCCAGGTTTCCATCCCTTGACTCGTCTGCGTATATCTTGTCTTCATGGAAGAAGTTCTACATCTGTATTGTTGACACAGATGTGGTTGTGTTGGCCATTGCTGCATCAAGCGTTCTCAGTGTTTCTAAGCTTCACAGGCCATGACAGTATGTCATTCTTTGGTGGAATTGAAAAGAAGGCTTCGCGGAATACATGGAATACTTTTCCTGAACTTACAGGCACCTTTATTTCCCTCGCTTGTCCACCACTTGAAATCCTAATGCACAAAATTAATCAGCATGAGAGTGTTGTTGTACTGCTGTATGACAGTGCAAGCAGCCTCATGAAAGTGAATGAGCAAGAAAACATTTGTTTGCCACAAAGGGGAGAACACTGCACAATATTCCCCCCAACAGAATCAACTTTGATCCAACATACTAGTAACTATCGACAACTCTCACGAAGGCATGAAAGAGCTGCCGGGAATTGCTGAAATGAATGTGTATAAAATGTTCAAACCGGTCCAAGTGCGTTAAAGCATCTCTCAAGTGCTATGCACTTTTCTCATTCAGTCAAGCTAGATACAATTACACATTCCATAGAGTGATGAGATAGCTACTTTGACATTGATGTTGTGTTGATTTTGATATGTTTTTATAGGTGTTCTATAGCCAACCAAGCTCATATATTATAAATGTAAGTAAATCTAATGATATATTCCTTAAAATAAACTTTCGTCTGTTCTCACAATATTCTAGATACATAATTTATGAGGATTTAAAATTGAGTTAAAGGAACATTTTTGAAAATTCAATTTTTTCCCACTTTTCCTCCTCAAATATAAAAATTACAACAATCTATGAGGCTTCTCGTATTGAATTTGCAAAGAAATGATAAAATATTTTAGATCATGGGATGATCTCATACTTATTTTTACTGATGTACTCTATATGGCTGCCATTTTGCAAAATGATAGGCGAATTGGCGGCCATTTTTCAAAATGGCCACCAATTTTCGCATTTTCGGTAGTCATGATATAAATTGACTTCCGTGAGACCTAACCGCTAAAGATAAAAAAGACATGTATAGATGGAAAATGACCAGCTATGGATTTCCTACAATTTGATATATGACTTATGAGAATTGGAGAATTTAGTAAAAGGTTATGACGAAAATAGTATAAAAAATTATATATTTTCACTTTTTTCCCCAAAATTCTTGAAAATATAAAAAATCTGCGAGGCCTCTCGATCTTTATTCAGTTAGAATGGTATAAGCTACAATCATGCCAAGTTTCATGCTTGTAACACAAAGTGCACAATTTGATCACTTATCCGCTGGGCTAACATGTGTCATCAGGGTGACGAGAAGATGCCAGAACCGTCAGGCTCTGGTGCCTTCTGAGAGAGGTTCCCCCCAACCACGATGACTTACCAGTGTTCACAGTGGGCACACTTGTATGGCTTCTCCATGGTGTGACGGTAGCGGATGTGGGTACGCAGCCCCGATGGTGCCGGACACGTCATGTCACAGAAGGGGCACTTGTAGTGGTTCACTGTGGGCACAAACAACAAGGTGAGATGAGGTGAAATGGGGTTTAACGTCATACTAAAGACTATTTCGCTCATATGACGACGTGCATGCGTGTGTATGTGTATGTATGGCTGCTTGTACTAGCCCAGACTTAAGCTGGTTTTATAGTGCTAGCCCACTGAGATACCATGCCGCAGTTAAGCATGGATACCCCACTCAGACACATTAAACTGACTCCGAGCCAACCAGTCCTTATTGTACCCATTAAAGCCGAGCGCCAGGCAGGAACCAACAAGTACCATATTTTAACATCATTTGGTATGACGCAGCCAGGGATAGAACCCGCGACCTTCTGCTCTCCGGGTGGACACTCTAACCACTACACCATGGAGGCCGACCACAAACAACAAGAAATACAAAACATGGGACAACCGGCCCAATGACAGAGACGGGTCCCCATTGTTCATTAAAACATCATTAAACCATACAGATTCTGCACAGGTTATCAGCCATCAAATTCAAGGCCCAATCAATAATTGTAAGGAACTATAGAATGAGTGAGTGAGTGAGTTTTACGCTACACTCAGCAATATTCCAGCTATATGCGGCGGTCTGTAAATAATCGAGTCTGGACCAGATAATCCAGTGATCAACAGCATGAGCATCGATTTGCGCAATTGGCAACTGATGACATGTGTCAACCAAGTCAGCGAGCCTGACCACCGATCCCATTAGTCGCCTCTTACGACAAGCATGGGTTACTGAAGGCCAATATTGTAACCCGGACCTTCACGGGTCAGGAACTATAGAAACACATGTAACACTTAAGAAGTTGAATACACTCAAGGTTGGTCAAATGTGGGACCGACCATCAGAATGAAGTAACTCTCAGCTACATCGCTACATTAACAAGGTTTTGCTTTGTGATGGAGATTGATCAACACCCACTGTCCGTGCAAGGTATTATAATCTTGTATTACTCTCGTGTATTTTCATGACTTGTAAAGCCAGTGCAAACTCTGTGAATCGTTAAAATACTTCTAAATTTTAGGAAAATCTTGACGTAAATATACACAATTTTGTGTTTTTATCAAATACGCTTGACTCCGTGATAATTGTGTGACTCCTCCGCTACTCACCATGGTGCCGCATGTGGTCCCTCAGTATCCGTTCTGTGGCAAACCTCTTGTTGCAGTGGGAACATTGGTAGCATCGCACTGAAACCAGACAGAACATTCTCTAAACTGTTGTCGGGCAGTTTTGCTCTGATTGTAGCCGACACCTTGTGAAAACAGATCATGTGTGTCAGTGTTGTGAGACTCACTGCAACAAACCAGAAAAACAGTAATGATGTTTTCAAACTGAAACTAAAAACATATCTTTCTGCTCAAATTGCAGTTTCTGTTTCTGTGATGCTGTGACTTATGCAGAGATCTGAACACTCAATAGAATTGGTGCATTAGAAGTGTAAATTCATTATTATTACTCTGACTGAACTGCAACATACCTGTATTAGGTCATACAAATTAGTGAAGGAAGCTCAATAAAAGGCCTTCAGCCTTCTACTGAGAGAAGTTTGTTGTCACAGATATATCAGGTGTTGTTGTAGGTATGAGGGCATACATTGTTCATGATGCCAAACTTAGTTTACGTCACACATTGTTCATGATGCCAAACTTAGTATATGTCACACATTGTTCGTGATGCCAAACTTAGTTTATGTCACACATTGTTCGTGATGCCAAACTTAGTTTATGTCACACATTGTTCGTGATGCCAAACTTACTTTATGGCATACATTGTTCGTGATGCCAAACTTAGTTTATGTCACACATTGTTCATGATGCCAAACTTAGTTTATGGCACACATTGTTCGTGATGCCAAACTTAGTTTATGTCACACATTGTTCGTGATGCCAAACTTAGTTTATGTCACACATTGTTCGTGATGCCAAACTTACTTTATGGCATACATTGTTCGTGATGCCAAACTTAGTATATGTCACACATTGTTCGTGATGCCAAACTTAGTTTATGTCACACATTTTTCGTGATGTCAAACTTAGTTTATGTCACACATTGTTCGTGATGCCAAACTTAGTTTATGTCACACATTGTTATGATGATGCCAAACTTAGTTTATGTCACACATTGTTCGTGATGCCAAACTTAGTTTAGGTCACACATTGTTCGTGATGCCAAACTTAGTTTATGTCACACATTGTTCATGATGCCAAACTTAGTTTATGTCACACATTGTTCGTGATGCCAAACTTAGTTTAGGTCACACATTGTTCATGATGCCAAACTTAGTTTATGTCACACATTGTTCATGATGCCAAACTTAGTTTATGTCACACATTGTTCGTGATGCCAAACTTAGTTTATCTCACACATTGTTCGTGATGTCAAACTTAGTTTATCTCACACATTGTTCGTGATCTCAAACTTAGTTTATCTCACACATTGTTCGTGATGTCAAACTTAGTTTACGTCACACACATTGTTCATGATGCCAAACTTAGTTTATGTCACACATTGTTCATGATGCCAAACTTAGTTTATGTCACACATTGTTCATGATGCCAAACTTAGTTTATGTCACACATTGTTCGTGATGCCAAACTTAGTTTATGTCACACATTGTTCATGATGCCAAACTTAGTTTATGTCACACATTGTTTGTGATGCCAAACTTAGTTTATGTCACACATTGTTCGTGATGCCAAACTTAGTTTATCTCACACATTGTTCCTGATGTCAAACTTAGTTTATCTCACACATTGTTCGTGATGCCAAACTTAGTTTATGTCACACATTGTTCGTGATGCCAAACTTAGTTTATGTCACACATTGTTCGTGATGCCAAACTTAGTTTATGGCACACATTGTTCGTGATGCCAAACTTAGTTTATGGCACACATTGTTTGTGATGCCAAACTTACTTTATGGCACACATTGTTCGTGATGCCAAACTTAGTTTATGTCACACATTGTTCGTGATGCCAAACTTAGTTTATGTCACACATTGTTCGTGATGCCAAACTTAGTTTATGTCACACATTGTTCGTGATGCCAAACTTAGTTTTTTATGTCACACATTGTTCGTGATGCCAAACTTAGTTTATGTCACACATTGTTCGTGATGCCAAACTTAGTTTATGTCACACATTGTTCATGATGCCAAACTTACTTTATGGCATACATTGTTCGTGATGCCAAACTTAGTTTATGTCACACATTGTTCATGATGCCAAACTTAGTTTATGTCAATACATTGTTCGGTGATGCCAAACTTAGTTTATGTCACACATTGTTCGTGATGCCAAACTTAGTTTATGTCACATTGTTCGCGTGATGCCAAACTTAGTTCATGGCACACATTGTTCGTGATGCCAAACTTAGTTTATGTCACACATTGTTCGTGATGCCAAACTTAGTTTATGTCACACATTGTTCGTGATGCCAAACTTAGTTTATGTCACACATTGTTCGTGATGCCAAACTTAGTTTATGTCACACATTGTTCGTGATGCCAAACTTAGTTTATGTCACACATTGTTTGTGATGCCAAACTTACTTTATGGCATACATTGTTCGTGATGCCAAACTTAGTTTATGTCACACATTGTTCATGATGCCAAACTTAGTTTATGTCACACATTGTTCGTGATGCCAAACTTAGTTTATGTCACACATTGTTCGTGATGCCAAACTTAGTTTATGTCACACATTGTTCGTGATGCCAAACTTAGTTTATGGCACACATTGTTCGTGATGCCAAACTTAGTTTATGTCACACATTGTTTGTGATGCCAAACTTAGTTTATGGCATACATTGTTCGTGATGCCAAACTTAGTTTATGTCATACATTGTTCATGATGCCAAACTTAGTTTATCTCACACATTGTTCATGATGCCAAACTTAGTTTATGTCACACATTGTTCGTGATGCCAAACTTAGTTTATGGCACACATTGTTCGTGATGCCAAACTTAGTTTATCTCACACATTGTTCATGATGCCAAACTTAGTTTATGGCATACATTGTTCGTGATGCCAAACTTAGTTTATGTCATACATTGTTCATGATGCCAAACTTAGTTTATCTCACACATTGTTCATGATGCCAAACTTACTTTATGGCATACATTGTTCGTGATGCCAAACTTAGTTTATGTCACACATTGTTCATGATGCCAAACTTAGTTTATGTCACACATTGTTCGTGATGCCAAACTTAGTTTATGTCACAACATTGTTCGGTGATGCCAAACTTAGTTTATGTCACATATTGTTCGTGATGCCAAACTTAGTTTATGGCACACATTGTTCGATGATGCCAAACTTAGTTTATGTCACACATTGTTTGTGATGCCAAACTTAGTTTATGGCATACATTGTTCGTGATGCCGTAAACTTAGTTTATGTCATACATTGTTCATGATGCCAAACTTAGTTTATCTCACATTGTTCATGATGCCAAACTTAGTTTATGTCACACATTGTTCGTGATGCCAAACTTAGTTTATGGCACACATTGTTCGTGATGCCAAACTTAGTTTATGTCACACATTGTTTGTGATGCCAAACTTAGTTTATGGCATACATTGTTCGTGATGCCAAACTTAGTTTATGTCATACATTGTTCATGATGCCAAACTTAGTTTATCTCACACATTGTTCATGATGCCAAACTTAGTTTATGGCATACATTGTTCGTGATGCCAAACTTAGTTTATGTCATACATTGTTCATGATGCCAAACTTAGTTTATCTCACACATTGTTCATGATGCCAAACTTAGTTTATGTCACACATTGTTCGTGATGCCAAACTTAGTTTATGTCACACATTGTTCATGATGCCAAACTTAGTTTATGTCACACATTGTTCGTGATGCCAAACTTAGTTTATGGCACACATTGTTCGTGATGCCAAACTTAGTTTATGTCACACATTGTTCGTGATGCCAAACTTAGTTTATGGCACACATTGTTCGTGATGCCAAACTTAGTTTATGTCATTATTGTTCGCGTGATGCCAAACTTAGTTTATGGCACACATTGTTCGTGATGCCAAACTTAGTTTATGGCACACATTGTTTGTGATGCCAAACTTAGTTTATGGCACATTGTTCGTGATGCCAAACTTAGTTTATGTCACACATTGTTCGTGATGCCAAACTTAGTTTATGTCACACATTGTTCGTGATGCCAAACTTAGTTTATGTCACACATTGTTCGTGATGCCAAACTTAGTTTATGTCACACATTGTTCGTGATGCCAAACTTAGTTTATGTCACACATTGTTCATGATGCCAAACTTAGTTTATGTCACACATTGTTCATGATGCCAAACTTAGTTTATGTCACATTGTTCATGATGCCAAACTTAGTTTATGTCACACATTGTTCGTGATGCCAAACTTAGTTTATGTCACACATTGTTTGTGATGCCAAACTTACTTTATGGCATACATTGTTCGTGATGCCAAACTTAGTTTATGTCACACATTGTTCGTGATGCCAAACTTAGTTTATCTCACACATTGTTCATGATGCCAAACTTAGTTTATGGCATACATTGTTCATGATGCCAAACTTAGTTTATGTCACACATTGTTCGTGATGCCAAACTTAGTTTATGGCACACATTGTTCGTGATGCCAAACTTAGTTTATGTCACACATTGTTCGTGATGCCAAACTTAGTTTATGGCACACATTGTTCGTGATGCCAAACTTAGTTTATGGCACACATTGTTTGTGATGCCAAACTTACTTTATGGCACACATTGTTCGTGATGCCAAACTTAGTTTATGTCACACATTGTTCGTGATGCCAAACTTAGTTTATGTCACACATATTGTTCGTGATGCCAAACTTAGTTTATGTCACACATTGTTCGTGATGCCAAACTTAGTTTATGTCACACATTGTTCGTGATGCCAAACTTAGTTTATGTCACACATTGTTCATGATGCCAAACTTAGTTTATGTCACACATTGTTCATGATGCCAAACTTAGTTTATGTCACACATTGTTCATGATGCCAAACTTAGTTTATGTCACATTGTTCTGTTGATGCCAAACTTAGTTTATGTCATTAATATTGTTTGTGATGCCAAACTTACTTTATGGCATACATTGTTCGTGATGCCAAACTTAGTTTATGTCACACATTGTTCGTGATGCCAAACTTAGTTTATCTCACACATTGTTCATGATGCCAAACTTAGTTTATGTCACACATTGTTCATGATGCCAAACTTAGTATATGTCACACATTGTTCGTGATGCCAAACTTAGTTTATGTCACACATTGTTCGTGATGCCAAACTTAGTTTATGTCACACATTGTTCGTGATGCCAAACTTAGTTTATGGCACACATTGTTCGTGATGCCAAACTTAGTTTATGTCACACATTGTTCGTGATGCCAAACTTAGTTTATGGCATACATTGTTCGTGATGCCAAACTTAGTTTATGTCATACATTGTTCATGATGCCAAACTTAGTTTATCTCACACATTGTTCATGATGCCAAACTTAGTTTATGTCACACATTGTTCGTGATGCCAAACTTAGTTTATGGCACACATTGTTCGTGATGCCAAACTTAGTTTATGTCATACATTGTTTGTGATGCCAAACTTAGTTTATGGCATACATTGTTCGTGATGCCAAACTTAGTTTATGTCATACATTGTTCATGATGCCAAACTTAGTTTATCTCACACATTGTTCATGATGCCAAACTTAGTTTATGGCATACATTGTTCGTGATGCCAAACTTAGTTTATGTCATACATTGTTCATGATGCCAAACTTAGTTTATGTCACACATTGTTCATGATGCCAAACTTAGTTTATCTCACACATTGTTCGTGATGCCAAACTTAGTTTATGTCACACATTGTTCATGATGCCAAACTTAGTTTATGTCACACATTGTTCGTTGATGCCAAACTTAGTTTATGTCACACATTGTTCGTGATGCCAAACTTAGTTTATGTCACACATTGTTAGCCGTGATGCCAAACTTAGTTTATGGCACACATTGTTCGTGATGCCAAACTTTAGTTTATGTCACACATTGTTTGTGATGCCAAACTTAGTTTATGGCATACATTGTTCGATGGATGCTAAACTTAGTTTATGTCATACATTGTTCATGATGCCAAACTTAGTTTATCTCACACATTGTTCATGATGCCAAACTTAGTTTATGTCACACATTGTTCGTGATGCCAAACTTAGTTTATGGCACACATTGTTCGTGATGCCAAACTTAGTTTATGTCACACATTGTTTGTGATGCCAAACTTAGTTTATGGCATACATTGTTCGTGATGCCAAACTTAGTTTATGTCATACATTGTTCATGATGCCAAACTTAGTTTATCTCACACATTGTTCATGATGCCAAACTTAGTTTATGGCATACATTGTTCATGATGCCAAACTTAGTTTATGTCATTATTATTGTTCGTGATGCCAAACTTAGTTTATGGCACACATTGTTCATGATTGTTCATGATGCCAAACTTAGTTTATGGCACACATTGTCCATGATGCCAAACTTAGTTTATGTCATACATTGTTCATGATGCCAAACTTAGTTTATGTCATACATTGTTCATGATGCCAAACTTAGTTTATGTCATACATTGTTCATGATGCCAAACTTAGTTTATGTCATACATTGTTCATGATGCCAAACTTAGTTTATGTCATACATTGTTCATGATGCCAAACTTAGTTTATGTCATACATTGTTCATGATGCCAAACTTAGTTTATGTCATACATTGTTCATGATGCCAAACTTAGTTTGTCATACATTGTTCATGATGCCAAACTTAGTTTATGTCATACATTGTTCATGATGCCAAACTTAGTTTTATGTCACATTGTTCATGATGCCAAACTTAGTTTATGTCATACATTGTTCATGATGCCAAACTTAGTTTATGTCATACATTGTTCATACATTGTTCATGATGCCAAACTTAGTTTGTCATACATTGTTCATGATGCCAAACTTAGTTTATGTCATACATTGTTCATGATGCCAAACTTAGTTTATGTCATACATTGTTCATGATGCCAAACTTAGTTTATGTCATACATTGTTCATGATGCCAAACTTAGTTTATGTCATACATTGTTCATGATGCCAAACTTAGTTTGTCATACATTGTTCATGATGCCAAACTTAGTTTATGTCACACATTGTTCATGATGCCAAACTTAGTTTATGTCACATTGTTCGTGATGCCAAACTTAGTTTATGTCATACATTGTTCATGATGCCAAACTTAGTTTATGGCATACATTGTTCAACATAAGTAGCTCATGTTTGTTGCATAACAGGATCGGGTGGTCAGGCTCACTGACTTGGTTGACACGTGTCATGGTATCCCTATTGTGTAGATCAATGCTCATGATGTCAATTATTTATAGACTGCATCATAAAACTGGTAAACTGCAGCATTAAACAATGAACAATATTGTTGCTTTGGCAATGAACAACCTGTGAATGAACCAGTCGCAGATTGCATCACACAAATATCACCACATCCCACTCCCGAAATTCTTTTCCAAAAGATACATCATGTGCAAGCTGTGGATGTGCGTCAAGGCTGCAGAGCCAGGAGAACCATGTCTAAATACAGATGAAGCTAACTGTTTTGGGTGCCTCCCAAAACAGCCCAGCAGTCTGTAAATAGAAGCAGCAGGCCTGTGTTGGTGAAAGAGGCTGAGCTAATTACACCGATGGAGGGAGGGGGCACATGCTTTCACACTGAGGAGGGAGAGATGGATGTCAGTCCGTGCACTTTGCTTGCACTCAGTGCCTACCACCTGCAGGACTCTTCGGAATCGGAAAATTTCAAGATCAATCATTTCAAAAAGCAGTCTTTGAAGTATAATAATCACAATCGATACAAATTCTTCTTTCCAAGTGAGTATACCCGTGAAGATCCGGGTTAGAGTTGCTCTTCGGTAACCAATGCTTGTTGTAAGAGGCAGCTAACGGGATTGGGTGGTCAGGCTCGCTGATTTGGTTGACATATGTCATTGTATCCCAATTACGTAGGTCGATGCTCATACTTCTGATCACTGGATTGTGTGGTCCAGACTCGATTATTTACAGACCGCTGACATACAGCTGGAATATTGCTGATTGTGGCGTTAAACAACAAAAACAATTGAGCTCTTCGTCCAAAGGACCAGTGAGAAAATACAGCTCACACATTGCCTTTTAACTCCATGGGAAGTAATGTCAAGTGCCAGATTCAGAAGGCAAAAGATTCTGCCAGACGATAAACTTACAGCATTGGTAAATATACAGCATTCTTTGTGCAAAACTCATAAACGATATTACACCATGTCATCTAAATATTTACAATAGGACAAGTGTCTCTTACAAGCATGGAGGCTTTCCTGTAGTTTCTTTACAAACTTTCCCCCATTGAAGACAGGATGTACAAAATCTGAAAATATGCTGCAGGCAATGAAACTTGGAATCAAACTATTCACAGCACCAATTTTATAAACTCAGTTTTGATGACTATCTCTGAGAAGAACTTGGAAGTTTCATGCATTTAACTTCAGCAGGTTCATAGAAATCCTGTCCCCATAACTGGCGCTGCACAGATATATGTCCGATAAGCCTGTACTTTCGGTCTATTATTTGTCTTCATTTCTTGCAGTATGCTCAGACTGACTGACTGAGTATGGTTTTACGCTGCTTTTAGCAATATTCCAGCAATATCACGGCGGGGGTGCATCAATAATGGGCTTCACACATTGTACCCATGTGGGGACTCGAACCCGGGTCTTCGGCGTGACGAGCGAACGCTTTAACCATTAGGCTACCCCACTGCCCCTTAGCATGCTCAGAGGTGTAAAGCATGGATCAAGGACCTTAACTCCGTAGCAATTAATTTGAGACACAAAATTTCAACTGAGATCGTGATAATTGACATCAATTGAAAAAAATATTTTTCTAACCAAAACGCTTCAACCACAAGGCTACCCCACTGCCAGGCCAGGTAAATACTTCAACCACAAGGCTACCCCACTGCCAGGCCAGGTAAATGCTTCAACCACAAGGCTACCCCACTGCCAGGCCAGGTAAACACTTCAACCACAAGGCTACCCCACTGCCAGGCCAGGTAAATACTTCAACCACAAGGCTACCCCACTGCCAGGCCAGGTAAATACTTCAATTACAAGGATACCCCACTGCCAGGCCAGGTAAATACTTCAACCTCATGGCTACCCCACTGCCAGGTCCGGTAAATACTTCAATTACAAGGATACCCCACTGCCAGGCCAGGTAAACACTTCAACCTCAAGGCTACCCCACTGCCAGGCCAGGTAAATACTTCAACCACAAGGCTACCCCACTGCCAGGCCAGGTAAATGCTTCAACCACAAGGCTACCCCACTGCCAGGCCAGGTAAATACTTCAATTACAAGGATACCCCACTGCCAGGACAGGTAAACACTTCAACCTCAAGGCTACCCCACTGCCAGGCCAAGTAAATACTTCAACCACAAGGCTACCCCACTGCCAGGACAGGTAAATACTTCAATTACAAGGATACCCACTGACATAATATCACCTGGCGTTTATGAGGTACGTTTTTAAGGCCAACTATCAACCATTAATGCATGTTTGATAACATCCATACCAATAGTGCAACTTCTGTTACATTATGGCGCCAAGACAGACCCTTATGACCTCTTTCTAGGAGAGTGTCAGGAATTCACGGATTTAACGACGTCATCAGCGATTCTGTATTGGCAAGGAAACAGTGTGTATCCTGCATTGTTTTCATCCTGCTGTGTGTAAATAAAGGGTAACAAGTACACCTCAACAACATCACAGATACTCGAACAGAGTGGAGTGGATGGTTGTACTCCCTTTTGTTTCAAATCACTGGAACAGGTTTTCTGATCTCTTCCACATAGCTTTAGGGGTGGGACCATGATACAGCCACTGTATAACAGTAGAAGATAACACATGGGGACTTGACACCTGACTCACTGGGACCTGGCACCTGACTCACTAGGGCCTGACACCTAACTTACTGGGACCTGACACCTGAGACTCACTGGCACCTAACACCAGACTTGCTGGGGCATGACACCTGACTAACTGGGACCTGACACCTGACTCACTGGGACCTGGCACCTGACTCACTAGGGCCTGACACCTAACTTACTGGGACCTGACACCTGAGACTCACTGGGACCTAACACCAGACTTGCTGGGGCATGACACCTGACTCACTGGGACCTGACACCTGACTCACCACAACCTGGAACCTAACTCACTAGTACCTGACACCTAACTCACTGGGACCTGACACCTGAGACTCACTGGGACCTAACACCAGACTTGCTGGGGCATGACACCTGACTCACTGGGATCTGACACCAGACTGGCTGGGGCATGACACCTGACTCACCGGGACCTGACACCTGACTCACCACAACCTGGAACCTGACTCACTAGTACCCTACACCTGACTCACTGGGATCTGACACCAGACTGGCTGGGGCATGACACCTGACTTACTGGGATCTGACACCAGACTCATTGGGACCTGACACCAGACTCACTGGGTCCTGACACCAGACTCACTGGGATCCGACACCTGACTCAACCTGGAACCTAACTCACTGGGACCTGACATCTGACTTACTGGGATCTGACATCTGACTCACTGGGACTTGACATCTGACTCACTGGGACCTGACACCTGACCCACTAGGACCCAACACCTAACTTACTGGGACCTGACACCTGACTCACCACAGCCTGGAACCTGACTCACTAGTACCCGACACCTAACTTACTGGGGCATGACACCTGACTTACTGACACCAGACTCACTGGGATCCGACACCTGATTCACAACCTGGAACCTAACTCACTGGGACCTGACTTACTGGGACTTGACACCTGACTCACTGGGATCTGACTCACTAGGACATGACACCTGACTCATTGGGACCCAACACCTGACTCACAGCCTGGAACCTGACTCACTGGGACCTGACATCTGACTTGCTGGGATCTGACACCAGACTGACTGGGACCTGACACCTGACTCACTGGGACCCAACACCTGATCAGCCTGGAACCTCACTCACTGGGACCTGACACCTGAACTACTCTGACACCAGACTACTACTGACACCTGACTCACTGAGATCTGACTACTACTACTACTACTACTACCTACTACTACTACTACTACTACTACTACTTGACTACTACTACTACTACTACTACTACTACTACTACTAACTACTACTACTACTACTACTACTACTACTACTACTACTACTACACCACACAAGCCAATCATCCCAAATACACCAAAACCTCCACAGCTCAGTATCCAACATTTCCAAAGATGGACAAAGATAACCCTGTGCTGCACCAACATTAGCTTCAGAGATCTGCGGATGTCGTTGGGACAAATGATATCGCTAACTACTTCCTTACGACGCCCAGGGCTACATGTCGGAGGTACACAACCTTCAAAGCAGGGAGGCGGTCCTGTGATGACTGTGCACCCAGGAGGGGTCATGCATGTAGCCGGTACAAGCTCCACCACCTCACACTGCTTCTACAGGTACACCAACAGTGTAATAGCAGCGCTGGAAACGGCAGTTCTCACCATTAACTATTCATTGGTTTTTTAAACTTTTTAACAAATATTCTGTCAGTGTGTACTTGGGGTCAGGAGTAAAGACACATGATAGAAAGGAAAAAAGGAAAGTCTGTATATTTATTCTTATTCTTAAAAAAAATCCTCAAGTTCAAACAAAAAACATCCTTCACAGGACATTGTGGGTGTTCGGAAATATGACTTTGGGGGGAAAAAACAAATTTGTTTAATTCCTTCACAGAAATATTTTAATGTTTCGCAGAGCTAACTGAAACATATCCTGTCCCAAGCAAACATCTAAGTCCCTCCCCCTACCCCCTAGACCCATTCTTGCTGATTCATGCATGTCAATTAAGTTTTTTATGTCAGTACATTGGCAAAAATAATGAAATACACATCATTGCTTCTGGTGCCCTACAGCCAGTACTTAAAATAGTGTACATAATAGTCACAAAGTATAAATAGCATTGTCACATACTTTTACCACCCCTATTTGAGCTGAAGCTTGCATCTAAGACAAGCAGAGGGGTGCTGCAGTCACATTCTACCCCAGAACCTAGAAACGGGTGGCAATGCCTGCTGACTGCTAGTTTTGTGATGCTTTAAACCTCTTCTCAATTAGCATTCCACCCTCCTGAGGTATACCGACCTGTGAAGATCCAAATTAGAATTGATCTTCAGTAACCCATGCCTGTCATAAGAGGCGACTAATGGGATCGGATGGTCAGGCTTGCTGACTTGGTTGACAAATGTCATCAGTTCCCAATGGCGTAGATCGATGCTCATTTTGTTGATCACTGGATTGTCTGGTCCAGACTCAATTATTTACAGACCGCCGCCATATAGCTGGAATATTGTTGAGTGACATTAAACAACAAACATATCAACCAACAACCCGAGGTATCCTAATAAACACCCCTTTAGGATGTAAATTATCTAAGTGAGGCAGAGTTCAATACGTCAAATACAGTATTTTGCATTCCATGAAACACACAATAATATACTGAGGGAAAAACATAAGGGATCACATGAAAGCACAAGTGTTCCTTTATATTTTTCCAGGTTTCTTCACAAGTGTTGTATTGCATAGCTTGTGAAGAAACCTGGAAAACAAATAAAGGAACGCTTTTACTTTCATGTGATCCCTTATTTCTTTCCCTCAGTATGTTTCTTGACAAGAATTAGAAAGAATTATGAAAGCATACAGTCCAGTTCACCACACAATGTGACTACTAAACTGGCTGCCGTTGAACAAAGCGATCTTACCACTGTGGTGACCGTAACTCCCTTACCTTAACATAGACTTAAGGTAGTCTTATCGCTAAGGTTGTTTTGTACATTAGCACCCTGAACCCCAATACTTTGTCTAAAAAACCTTGAAATTATTTAACGGACCCCAAGTTTTGTAAGTCAAGTCAAATCTGCAGAACATCACAGCCTGTAAAATATGGAAATTTCATGGAACAATGTATTTTTTCAATATTCAACATCTTCAACATATCTTTTTTAAACTGAACAACATTAAGTTCAGGAGAGAGAGCTTGATTATTTCTATCCTTGGAGCTTAAAATTTCCATATGAAAATTTTAGGATCCAAAAATGAAGTTGGACCAGATTCCTTTAATTTTGTTTTAGGGGAAAACGTTTGTGGATAATGCATGTTTGTACTTTGTAGTTTACCTGTGTTGTCTGCAATAATAAACAGGAATGGCCAAATTTCAGCTCATGAACCATGAACCTAAATAAACATTCAGCTTTCATGTTTGTTTGGATGCTTTTTTTATTAATTTGTTTGTAAGTTCTGCACTCTTCTACCTGTCTTCTTTAAAAAGTACACCTGCACTTTGACTGCTACCTGCTGGTCCTGTATACACAGGAGACATGACATCCAGTTGATGGCCGGTTGTGTCAGTTGTGGCGACGTACATGGCCTGGTGCTGCTGTGCTGAGTGCACAACACTGTCACTGTGGACATCAGCTACAAGTGCATCACTGTTAAATATGGCTAACCCGTGCAGGAGGTGAGGTGAGGTGAGGTGAAATGAGGGGAGGCATGGTGAGGTGAGATGAGGTGAGTTGAGGTGAGTTGAGTTGAGTTGAGTTGCAGCATGGTGAGGTGAGATGAGGTGAGTTTAGTTTAGTTGCAGCATGGTGAGGTGAGATGAGGTGAGGCATTGCAAGGTGAGCTGGTGGGTGGTTGGGTGTAGTGGGGTGAAGGTAGGGGGAGTTGAGGAAGATGATGAACAGTGAGGGGAGGTGAGATGAGGCATGGGGAGGTGAGATGAGGCATGGTGAGGTGAGGTGAGTTTAGGCATGGTGAGGTGATGTATTGCAAGGTGAGCTGGTGGATGGTTGGGTGTAGTGAGGTGAAGGTAGGTGAGTTGAGGAAGGGGATGAACAGTGAGGGGAGGTGAGATGAGGCATGGTGAGGTGAAATGAGGCATGTTGAGGCGAGGCGAGGCCAGGTGAGGTGAGGCATTGCAGGATGAATTAAGTTGAGTTGAGGTATTTAGGTACGTTATGGTGTAGTGACATGTGGTATTGAGGTGAGGTGTATTTGGGTGAGGAGGGGAGTGGTTGTTGAGTGCGGTGGTTTGGTGAGATGTAAGGCTCATCATCAGCTCAGGTACCCCCTCTACACGCTGCCCAGACAGCGAATGGGACTTCTCCCAGGAAACGCTACCTAGTTGAACCCACCAAGAACTCTCCGGAAAATATGGAGACTCCCCAACACTGCAGCCTTCTGTATTACCCAGAGTGTCAGAAGGGCTGTACCAGAACACCTCGGTACTCTCCCTCTCTACCAATGTCAGTCAAGAGATTGGGAGGTTACCAAAACCTAAGGCACCAAGAACAATGGATAGTTGAACAACTTTGTACTTGGGGTGAAATCGTGACAATTTGTAAAACGAGGTCCACATAATTGCCATTATGTTTCTTAAACTTGTCAATCACATTAGTGTCAAAAGGTACAAACAAATTCAATGATATGAATAATTTCATGGGTTTTATCCAAAACAATATGGTTAAGTATTGACAGTTATGAGTGGGAAGTTACTGGCATGGGTGCTGTTGAACAAAATAACCTTAGCGCTAAGACTTCCTTAAGTCTATGTTAAAAGGTATGGGTAGTCTGTCTCACAGTCCCTGAACAACATTATTTTCCCTACTGCCAAGCCCTCTCTGCAGTGCTAAAGCCCTAAATAAAGCAAGTGTAGATTTCCTCAGGTTCTGAATCCCTGGTAACCCTGGGGCTCCTTTTCAATTTAAATGGGCTTGTTTGTTACTATCAAAATTATATATATTCAGAGACTAAGCATTAGTCTAGGGTATGGGAGTTACGGTCACCTTGGTGCTATGATTGCTTTGTACAACAGCACCTTGAGCAGATAACAGAAAGCCATCTGTTTCACTTTTCAGGCCATGCAGCTGACTGCATCCAGGCATAGGTGAGGTGAGGTGAAATTGGGTTTAACGTTGTGCTTGAGAATATTTTGCTCATATGACGACGTGCATGCGTGTGTATGTGTATGTGCGGCTGCTTGTACTAGCCAGGACTTAAGCTGGTTTTATAGTGCTAGCTCACTGAGATACTATGCCGCAGTGAAGCAGGAATACCCCACTCAGACACATTATACTGACTCCAAGCCGACCAGTTCTTGTTGTACCCATTAATGCCGAGCGCCAGGCAGGGACCAACAAGTACCATATTTAAACGTCTTTTGGTATGACGCGGTCGGGGATCGACCCCGCGACCTTCCGCTCTCCGGGCGGACGCTCTAACCACTACACCACGGAGGCGGTCTCCAGGCATAGGACTCAGCAAGGACGCTCATCTGCTTAACACACTTAGTACCACTTCTAAACCTCCAGTGACATCACACTATTGTCTCGCCAGGTTCTCCTTTTACCAAGTAAAACTCTACAGGCAGTTTCGTGGGCATTCTCCAAGAAACTCCTGGGATTTTCTACAGAATTGCACAGGGATTTTCTGAGTTATAGCCCTTGACTTTGAATTATTTTACTTGCACAAGTTTTGAATAGTGATATAACTTTGTCTTGCCAGAGGCCCAGATAAGCTGCGTATCCGGGTAAAATACGCATAGAATTACGCATTGAAAAATAATTGTTGCGTACCAATTACGCATTTCAAATGTTAGATACGCAGAGAGTTTAAAACAAATGCGTACGGAATATATTTATAAAAATCGCTTGCGTAATGAAAAAGACATCGATTGCTATCAAGTTGTACTGTTAGTATAGGACAAGTGTTGTACTGTCAGTATAGGATGAGTGATTTTTTATGAAATCATTTCAATTATATTTAAGTTGGTTTGATTAGGTATGACATAAGACAGAACATACCTGCTTAGTAAACTTGCTCAATGGCATATACTTAGGTCAGTAAAATGACTGAAATACGCACATATTTGAAAGCAGTGGGTAACAGAAAAAGAAATACCCACTCAACATTCATAATACCCACTCCAAAAAATTACAGTGGGTACAGTACCCACATGAGCTAAATCTTATCTGGAGCTCTGTGTTGCTATTACCGAATAAGATCGTAAAATATCACATTATTGAAAACTTCCGATACATTGTGCTAATGGCTGGCTTCGAACCTACAAACCTTCACTTACTAAGCTTGGCGGTTTTATACAATAGGCTACCAAGGATCGCTGTGAAGGATGTGATGATGTGTCAGTATGAACCATGAGTTCCTCAGGACAAGTAGTGCGAGCAGCGCACTTGCAGGACACCGGTAGCGTGTGCAGAGCAGGTGCATTGCTTGCAAGGCAAGGTATCGGCTGCTTGTCGCATCCCAGTTGATTTCAACAGTAAATACCAAACATTAGAATTATATCTAAAGAATATCTTGGGTCGATTTATAAGTTGGATCAAAACCTCCTCCTTGGTTTTGATCCTTCACATACATACTGCAGTGGTCATTCGGAGAGCCTTCCCTTGAAAAAGCTGAATCAAAAACAACTATTTTTGAGGCTGCAAGATAAATATATATTTTTTCCTGTATTCATGTGCACAAATACCATTTTTAATTTCACTATGCAGCACGTCAGTTACACTTTGCAACAATGTGATCTTGTGTTGGTACATGTTTACGAACCCATGAAGATCCCGGTTAGAATTGGTCTTCATTCAGTAATACTTGTTGTACGAGGCGACTAACAGAATCGGGTGGTCAGTCTCACTGACTTGGTTGACACATTATCGCATCCCAGTTGTGTAGATGCTCATGCTGTTAATCACTGGATTGTCTGGTCTAGACTCGATTATATACAGACCGCTGTCATATAGCTGTGATATTGACGAGGACGGCGTTAAATAGCAAACAAAATACTACCATGTTTAAACATGTTTACGACAATGCAATGCACCAAGTTACATGTTTACAAATAAAAACTGCTTAGCGATAAGATTACAACTTTTTAATATATCAACACCACGGAGTTCTTTAACACCAAGGGCACACACTTACAGAAATAATACTGCGTATAATTTTTCTCCTGTGAGAAAGCACCCTTAGTTAATTTCATCAACTGAATGTATACGACTTCATACTGACAATTCATGAGTAAATGCAATAGACTCAGATGACAACACAACACTTTAATAGTGTGAATGAGTGCATATTATCTTGCCATCTAGTTCAAGTACACGCTGTGTTCCACACACAATTCTATAAACCCAAACAAACTCACAAATTGAGTTTATAATAAGATCCTAATTATTTGCACTTTTTGCTCCGACCACTATCAGGATAAAGAATAAATTTAGCCGACTGAGCAACAGAAATTCAGTTAAAATCAGCACCCCATTTTTTAACCTTGTAATTGAGGAGTAA
The DNA here is from genome assembly GCF_003918875.1 of Haliotis rubra. Taxonomy (NCBI): domain Eukaryota; kingdom Metazoa; phylum Mollusca; class Gastropoda; order Lepetellida; family Haliotidae; genus Haliotis; species Haliotis rubra. Next base: position 353,278 of record NW_025767485.1, on the reverse strand, counting down.
CAGTTTCAAACTTGAGAGTTCACAGAAATTACACCTAATCTGCCATGATGGGTGTTATATACTCTTGAAACTACACCCCATGGTGGTAGGCTAACAGAAATCTAACTCCTGACATCATCACCAGCACTTTGACGAGGTATTTGTACTCACGTTTACCCCCCATATCACCTCAATGAGACCACACAGTATTAAATGGTATAACGCGACAACCTCGGCGCTGGTTCCAGTACCAATATTGAATATTCCCAGACAGTACCAGCATCGGTACCAAGGCTGAAGTGATTGCAACAAAAACAGACAAGACAAAGTCATCAATATCCACGCAATGGCAAAATACTCTTCCTATATACGTCAACTAGTTATGACTATGTCAAATGTTTTGGCGTGTATATATAGCAAAGTGGCAGGACAGTACTGAAAGCATTTTAAGTTCTGCTCAAGAAAGGAGCAATACCACCAAATTCAGTCGAAATCAAAATTGTTGCCATGGTAACGCAAAGTATATTTCATTCAGAAATCCAAAACTACCAAAAGTGTGAGTGAGTGAGTGAGTTTAGTTTTACGCCGCACTCAGCAATATTCCAGCTATATGGCGGCGGTCTGTAAATAATCGAGTCTGGACCAGACAATCCAGTGATCAACAGCATGAGCATCGATCTGCGCAATTGGGAACCGATGACATGTGTCAACCAAGTCAGCGAGCCTGACCACCCGATCCCGTTAGTCGCCTCTTACGACAAGCATAGTCGCCTTTTATGGCAAGCACATGGGTTGCTGAAGACCTATTCTATCCCGGATCTTCACGGGTTGCAACCAATCAAACTAATCCAGTTGCACTATACAAATACTAGTTGCACCTGGTAACAATCCTATTGCTGTCACGGTCAGAAGACGATTCCTTATCAGCAGCCTTGAGACGGACATTCATGTCCAACTTCACAATCTCCAGAACTGCTCACATACTGCATGTTTGGAGGATATTTGTGAGAGATGGTTGTTTTTAACTGATATCTCATTCATAAATTCAATTTCTTTTTCGACTGATCGCAGTTGACGAAATCACATTGTGCACCAGACATGACGTATTAATGGTTCTGACCTCCCATGAAATGACACAAGAGCATGCACACAGTGTGTGGTCCACGTAACCCGTTTATGAGATGAAAGTAGACTTGTTTACAGAAGTTTACATCCAGAAACTGCTTCACCTGATGTACCTAATTAATACCGGAAATAAAAAACACTAAAATGCTGCTATGCACTTTTGGTGGAAACTGTTACCTGTACTGGGTGAGGCCTGACAATAAACGTTATACCTGCACTAGCAAGGTTTAACGAGCAAGGTTGGACTAGCAAGGTTTAACTAGCAAAGGTTGAACTAGCAAGGTTGGACTAGCAAGGTTGGACTAGCAAGGTTGAACTAGCAAGGTTGAACTAGCAAGGTTGGACTAGCAAGGTTGGACTAGCAAGGTTGAACTAGCAAGGTTGGACTAGCAAGGTTGAACTAGCAAGGTTGAACTAGCAAGGTTGGACTAGCAAGGTTGAACTAGCAAGGTTGAACTAGCAACTGCCCAGTGTAAGTGTACAACGTAACTGCCCAGTGTAAGTGTACAACGTAACTGCCCAGTGTAAGTGTACAACGTAACTGCCCAGTGTAAGTGTACAACGTAACTGCCCAGTGTAAGTGTACAACATAACTGCCCAGTGTAAGTGTACAACATAACTGCCCAGTGTAAGCGTACAACATAACTGCCCAGTGTAAGTGTACAACATAACTGCCCAGTGTAAGTGTACAACATAACTGCCCAGTGTAAGGGTGTACAACGTAACTGCCCAGTGTAAGTGGTAAGTGTACAACATAACTGCCCAGTGTAAGTGTACAACATAACTGCCCAGTGTAAGCGTACAACGTAACTGCCCAGTGTAAGTGTACAACATAACTGCCCAGTGTAAGCGTACAACATAACTGCCCAGTGTAAGTGTACAACGTAACTGCCCAGTGTAAGTGTACAACATAACTGCCCAGTGTAAGTGTACAATATAACTGCCCAGTGTAAGTGTACAACGTAACTGCCCAGTGTAAGTGTACAACGTAACTGCCCAGTGTAAGTGTACAACGTAACTGCCCAGTGTAAGTGTACAACGTAACTGCCCAGTGTAAGCGTACAATGTAACTGCCCAGTGTAACGTACAACCTAACTGCCCAGTGTACAATGTAACTGCCCAGTGTAATTACGATAAACGTAACTGCCCAGTGTAAGTGTACAATGTAACTGCCCAGTGTAAGTGTACAACATAACTGCCCAGTGTAAAGTGTACAACGCCCAGTGTAAGCCGCATAAACATAACTGCCCAGTGTAAGTGTACAACATAACTGCCCAGTGTAAGTGTACAACATAACTGCCCAGTGTAAGTGTACAACGTAACTGCCCAGTGTAAGTGTACAACATAACTGCCCAGTGTAAGTGTACAATGTAACTGCCCAGTGTAAGTGTACAACATAACTGCCCAGTGCGTAAGTGCAACATAATGCCAGTGTAAGTGTACAACGTAACTGCCCAGTGTAAGCATAAACATAACTGCCCAGTGTAAGCCGCATAATATAACTGCCCAGTGTAAGTGTACAACGTAACTGCCCAGTGTAATTGTACAACATAACTGCCCAGTGTAAGCTGCCACAATATAACTGCCCAGTGTAAGTGTACAACGTAACTGCCCAGTGTAAGCGTACAACATAACTGCCTAGTGTAAGTGTACAACGTAACTGCCCAGTGTAAGTGTACAACATAACTGCCCAGTGTAAGCGTACAATATAACTTCCCAGTGTAAGTGTACAACATAACTGCCCAGTGTATGTGTACAACATAACTGCCCAGTGTATGTGTACAACGTAACTGCCCAGTGTAAGTGTACAATATAACTGCCCAGTGTAAGTGTACAACGTAACTGCCCAGTGTATGTGTACAACATAACTGCCCAGTGTAAGTGTACAACGTAACTGCCCAGTGTAACAGCACATAACTATGGCCTCCAGAAAAGAGCCTTAAGTAATTTGTCATCATTTTTATATGTAACCACAAATTCAACTAAGGCAATGCCTGAATTTATTAAACGCAAACAAACATGATTTAATTTTCAAATTGAAGATGATTACCAAATATCACATACTGACAAAGGCATGATTGATTATAAATTGCTTCTGAATCACAATTCCCATATTTTGGACACAAGGGAAATTTCGGCAGATCACAGAGTGTTTATACATCCACAATTTGTCATGTGATTTGGAGATGAGGTTCACACCTGGCCTCAATCCACAGAGCATATAATCGCAACGGTATGATTGCTGTAAGTCTACGTCAACGTATGGAAGTTACGAGCATCTTAAACTACTACAGCTTTAAGGAATGTCATCACTAAGATCGCTTTGCGGATCTGAGCTGGGTAATTTGAACCTTATTATTGCTTTTCTGACTTTCTTATCGTAGTAATTAACACTTCACGGCTGCACTAGGCTGTGGTGAACATGGAGAGGGCTGAACTCAACAACTGCTGATGTAATGGGGTCTAATTTATTACAAATGGAATGAAAACACTTGTTTAACCTAAACACTGGTCCTGAGTGCAGAGCTGTGTGATGAAAAGATGAAAACATCCCATCTCGCCTCATGTTGATGTTTCATCTCCTCGTGTTTGGGGTTGCACCTGGTGGAGCCGGTTAACCATACTCACGTGTTTATGTGATTTCAATTAAGTGGTTTTTGAATCAGAAACAAACTGTGAGATTCGTGAACTCTGAGCTAAAGAAGTGCACTGAGGGTGTTCCTGTACCTCTACAGGTACACACCTACCTCTACTCTACCTAAACAGGACCGCTTCTGTGGTATAATGGTTAGAGCGTCCGCCCGGAGAGCGGAAGGTCGCGGGTTCGATCCCCGACCGCGTCATACCAAAAGACGTTAAAATATGGTACTTGTTGGTCCCTGCCTGGCCTTGGCATTAATGGGTAAAACAAGGACTGGTCGGCTCGGAGTCAGTATAATGTGTCTGAGTAGGGTATTCATGCTTCACTGCGGCATGGTATCTCAGTGGGCTAGCACTACAAAACCAGCTTAAGTCTGGGCTAGTACAAGCAGCCGCACATACACATACACACGCATGCACGTCGTCATTTGAGCGAAATATTCTCAAGCACGACGTTAAACCCAATTTCACCTCACCTCTACCTAAACACCATGTATAAAGAAGGCTACTGTTTGCTATTTTGAACAGGACCTTTACCAATTCTCAAACAAAGAGAGGTTAGAATCCTTGACACAATTAAAGAAATAGCTAAAGATTATGAAATATTTCTTTGCTTGTTTGTTGCTAAATACCACGCTCGACAATATTCCAGCTAAATGGCGGCGGTCTGTAAATAAACAAGTCTGGACCAGACAATCCAGTGATCAACAGCATGAGCATCAGTCACTGCAGTTGGGCCTGAAATGAACGTGCCAGTGAAATAAACTTCTGTGGATCAACATGACTTTGAAAAACATTGATATCCTCCAACGAATATAGGTGGAAGGATCAGAGTTACTCTGTTCATTTCATTTTTTTCTTCCATTAGATTCTTGTAACAACCCCCCCCCACCCCACACACACATACACTCACATATTTGTTGACTTATCGATACCTTCAGAGAGAAATATTTAGGCCAGGCAAATTTTATTTCTTGTTTCACGGATCCGTCGGTCATATTTCAAGATTGAGAAAAAAATTAAAAAAATAAAATCCTAATGTTTTCAATGGTCATAAAACAATAAAAATATCTTTCCAGCATTTTAAAGGGAATATTTTTGACTGGTGATCCTCAAAGAATTTCCCTCCTGCCTTTAGGTTTTCTGACCTAACAAAACCCATTCATAAAATTGGCCTTATGGGAAAATATTCTGTTACTTATGAACTTTCAAACCAGCAAGTAACTTTTAAGGCAGGCCAGCAATATTTCAAGACTATTTTACATACAGACTGCTTAATGAATTGGGTGAACCTAGAACTTCCGCATGACAGGCGACAGGTGACAGGCAAACACTTCAACCACTGGACTATACCTCGCTTCCTGATGAGAGTCAAGTTATATTATCTGAGCCAACACAATTCCCAGACATTTCAAATACAAACCAGGCATAAAACTCATTGGCGCCAAACATAGAATTTGGCAATCGCAATCAAAACTGTTGCCAAATACATAGTTGCCTTCAAAATGGAACCACCAGAGAGGGAGGGGAGATCACTCGGGTCACAGAATCACAGCCTCCTTTTCTTGCCAGGTAGACAATTAGCACATCCACTGTGAACTTGTTTGTTTATTTGGTAAGTAAACACAACTGGCACGGAGATCATTGCAAGCTCTTCAGACCACAAGGAATGTTGGGTGGTAGTCTGGTGCTGTTGGACAGGACTTTAGGAATGTTCTGATCTTCCAGGAATCCCAGTACTTGGGATGTGTTCCTTCTGTGAGTGCACTAGTTCCTGAAGTCCTGGAGTGTTTAGAGAGTGGTTATCGGTACCATCATGAACAGCCTCCAGTTCTTGTATTTGTGTTGCCAGGACAAGGGTGTACTCGTGTTTGTTCATCGGTGAGTGAGTGAGTGAGTGAGAGAGAGAGCAAGCGATCTGGGTTTTATGCCTCTTTTAGCAACATTCCAATAATTTCATCATTGGGAACATCAGAAATGGGCTTCACACAATGTACCAATGTATCCAACTTAACCAAGGCTACCCCATCTCCCCTGGTCTCTCTGGATTCTGACATATACAGAGTGTCATGAAAGTGTCCTATGTGGGGACAAAATATTTTGTTACACATGAAACCTTTCATCACAATTCAGTAAAGAGGCCACATTCTTTCAATCTTGGTCAAAGAGTTTTTAAACAAAACGCCAGTCACAAGTCGCTGACTTATTAGAAGTTAAAAAACTTATAGTGAACTGATATTTGTTTCACATGGTATTCACACTGTGTACTGCCCTGAGCCAACCAGTCATTGTTCCATTCCTATAATGCCAAATGCCAGGCTGGGTAATACAGTGTTTCCGTTCTCCGGTATATACCTGAAAATCGCCGGTAAAATTCGTTGGGGACCGGTAAATTGAAAGCCAGACAGACACCGTGTCCGGTAAATAATCATGTATTAAAATAAAAAAAATCATGGGTAGGCGAAATCACTGTCTTGGCTATGCTTTCATGGTCGCAAAAATTGGTATGTTTCGGAAATACCCAGGCTAAAAATAACTTTGAAATGAGTACTTACAGTATGATAATAGGACATGACCGGCAAATTTCATTCATGACCGGTAAACTTTTAGGTACCCAGACACAGTTTCCGATAAATAATTTAGTCAGTGGAAACCCTGTAATAATAATTACCATTTTTAATATCTTTTGGTATGACTTGTCTGTGGATGGAGCAACTGAAACAAAAACTTATTAATTGCCTCATTACACAAATCCGTCACTGTACAATGACATCTGAAAAGCATAATTTTAATCAAATTTTAAATCTCACCGTGCACTTTCAATCTCACCCTGCACTTTCAATCTCACCCTGCACTTTCACCCTCACCCTGCAGTTTCAATCTCAACTTGCAGTTTCCATCTCACCCTGCAATTTTAATCTCACCCTGTACTTTCACCCTCACCCTGCACTTTCATTCTCAACAATCTCACCCTGCACTTTCACCCTCACCCTGCACTTTCATTCTCAACAATCTCACCCTGTACTTTCACCCTCACCCTGCACTTTCATTCTCAACAATCTCACCCTGCACTTTCAGTTACATCCAGTGCAAGTTGTACTCAGCTATTTGAGTGCCCTCCCATCACCACCAATGAAATGAGATCTTGACATACGTAAATATTCAACCCAAATGAAAAAAACCCCCAGATGTTTGTGTTCCCTTGAATGGTCTCCTTCACGGACCACACATTCCTGGGGAGGAGAACCTCTGTGGTTATCAACTGATAGAATAACAAACGCACAGCTTGCTGTAAGTCACGTAGTAAGATAAACAGTGCACTGAGTCGGTGTGAAGCTCCGCAGATTAACACAACCCAGCTTTCCACAACAAGCAATGTCTACACACTCAATGGCTACTAAATGTCACTTGGTGCAAAAATCTGCCATTGAGGAAAACTGAAAAAAGGTCACATTGGTATATTCCTCACTTGAAAAACTGTGGGTATAAACTTTATCACTTTATAAAGGGCATTATATACTAGGCACATAAAGAAACTGTGCATACAAAAATTTAAAATCTAAATTTATCAAACCTGTGTAGAGACATAAGGATTTAAACTCAGAGATTAGTGACATGTATCCAACATGCATGCACGTGCCACGTTCCGTGACGTCAGTGGGTTCGTCCAACGTATTGCACGTGCATTCCGGGAAAGAGAAACAGAGCAAATGAATGCCACACAATACTGTCACTTTGGAATGCTCAACCCCTGCCCTTGCGATCGTTCAAAAAATTAAACGGCTATTGAAACGCATAGCATGCCAAGGCTCAGGTCTGCACAACGTCATGAGGCCATTGGGATGGTCCGTGGGGGAATGTCTCAACGACAAGTGGCTGTACATTTCCACTGCCACCGGAACACCATTTCTGCACTGGTGAGACTCTACCAGAACACAAATGACGTCATCGATCGTTCTGGACGTCCACGTGTAACAACGCCAAGACAGGACATATGGATAAGGGTGACCCATCTTCGCCACAGGTTTCAGACTGCAGTGATGACTGCCCGAACCATCCCAGGACTTCACCGTATCCACCCCAACACAGTTCGACAACGTTTACGTCTTCATGGGATCAGACCACGACGTCCCGTCATACGGCCTATCTTGACACAACGTCATCGACAAGCTTGCCGAATGTAGTGCCGAAATCATGTCCGCAGACCCTTGTTTTGGTGGAGAAATGTTGTTTTTACAGATGAGTCCAGGTTTAACATTTCCCATAGTGATGGACGTCAACGTGCCTATACATGCGTGGGAGAACGTTATGCACAGGCCTGTGTCGTGGTGGTTCCGTGATGATTTGGGGTGGAATAACAGCACGCCAAAGAACTCCTTTGGTGATTGTTCAGGGCAACTTAATGGGTGTGGGCTTCAGGGATCAGATTCTTCGACCTGTGGCAATTCCTTTTCTGCAACGTCATGGCCCTGGGTTAACATTCCAACAGGACAATGCCCGCCCTCATACGGCAAGGATTGCTATGGATTTCTTGCAACACCACAAAGTTGACTTACTGCCTTGGTCTTCACCGGATCTCTCCCCGATAGAGCATGCTTGGGACTAGATGGATCGACGTCTTCCTCATCCGCCAGATAACGTCCTTGACCTTGCAAAAGAACTTGAGAGAATCTGGCGTGACATCCCACAAGCTTTCCTTGCACGTTTGATAGGCTCTATGCGTCATCGATGCACTGCTGTTCTCAATGTGGATGGTGGACATACCAGTTATTGAGCTTGTGACATGGTCGTTTGACCCCTGTCCTGCTTGTGGACTCGTGACGTCATTGTGATTGACTTTTCAATTGAAATTCTCCCGACTTGTTATGGTCTCATGATCCCTCCATTAAAGTTTATATGTACCTTTGACATTGTTATCGTACTTACCAACTGGGATAATATTTTGACAATGCACAGTTTCTTTATGTGGCTAGTATACTTGCAAACATACAGGTGAAGTGAGATGGGGTTTAAAATGGAGATTGTTTCTCTCATAAAGATATGCTGGTGTGAGAGCAAACATGGATACAAGCGAGCATGCTCCTCCTCTAGGAGAGACAAGTATGATGTACTGGAGACCTATTCTGTACAAGAATCCTCAAGGAGCGACAAGTATGAGGTACTGGAGACCTATTCTGTACAAGAAGCCTCAAGGAGGTGCTGGACTGTACAAGTATGACATACTGGAGACCTATTCTGTACAAGAAGCCTCAAAGGACCGACAAGACAAGTATGATGTACTGGAGACCTATTCTGTACAAGAATCCTCAAGGAGAGACAAGTATGATGTACTGGAGACCTATTCTGTACAAGAATCCTCAAGGAGAGACAAGTATGATGTACTGGAGACCTATTCTGTACAAGAATCCTCAAGGAGAGACAAGTATGATGTACTGGAGACCTATTCTGTACAAGAAGCCTCAAGGACACAAGTATGACATACTGGAGACCTATTCTGTACTGGAATCTGCACACAAGAATGGGGCAACGGAGGCCTATAACCTTTCCCCTACCTGTTGGGTGCAATAGTTGCTCAGTTAGTCGATACCACTATCAGCGAGGACGGTTATTTTCGTATACATCATGTAATCCACTGAGAAGCTGATAACCCAGTTATAGACTGACAAGTAATCAGACCATGTACATGACTAATGTACTTCTCCGACAGCCCCCAGTGTAGAAACCAGTTTACAGGACAGTATACCAGTAGGTACAGACCCACTCATTACAGGCCGTGAGAACTGTCCAAACTACACTCTGTGTAATCCAGACTCTGGTCAATACACTCTTTACACTTACATCCATCTCATACACTGCAGACTTAAAGTGGAACAAGACTCCATCCTCCAAATTCAAGATCATGAACAATATTTTTTTCATATTTCTAATGTTAACGGAAGTTGTCTATCATTTGCAGAGAGATAATTCTGGAGTTACAGACTATGCTATTTATTTTAAAGTGTTTTTTCAAACATTTAAACAGAAGTAAAAGTAATCCTTGAAAGACAATTTTAATCTTATATAATTTACTTGAAATGGAGATTGGTATGAACATTTAATGATTTAAAAACCTAAATTAACATGCCTTTTGATACAGAACTGAATTCCAGAACCATATTTTCAGAACTTAAATTCCTGGACTCATGAAACCTATATTCCAGAACCTATACAGAAGATGATTTCCAGAACATAAACAGGGCCTGAATTCCTAGAGCCACGAAGAACATATATTCCAGGACCTACACAGAACCATATTTTCAGAACTTAAATTCCTGGACCTAGGGAGAACCAATATTCCAGAACCCATACAGTACCATATTTTCAGAACCTATGCAGAACCATATTTCCAATAGGGTTGGGTATTGCCAAAATGTTCATATTGCGATATATTGCGATATGTGTTGGCGTATTGCAATATGTGTTGCAATATATTGTGAAAGTGTAACACATGGTTCAGGGTAATGAAATTAATGTTCCTTTCTTTTGAAACAATTCCAATGGCCACTTTCAGGACTCAGATGTGATTGTACAAGAGACCAATTGAAACTGTTTCCAAACAGAAGATTTTGCTCTGAAGCTTGAAACTCGAGAAAAAGGGCTGCCTTCGGTACCAGTTATATGACCAATAAACATTCTCAAAACTATTAATGTATAATACTATGAAGAAAATACAAATGTTATTGGTATTTGTTATTACATCACGAAAATTACCGATCATGGTCACGGAAATTTCCGATCGTATCGGGTAAACCGGTTCGCGAAAAGTGTACCGCAATATATCGTATTGTGAAGTTCGAATTGCAATATACCGGTAAACCGGTATTATCGCCCACCCCTAATTTCCAACACCTTAACAGATTCAAAATTCCTGGGCCCATAAAAGACCTATGAGGTACAGAAGCTAAATTCAAGGATTCATTACATAGGTGTATCACGATTTACCACTGTATCTCACATCCGCTGAATACATTGATGAACACGCCTGTATACATATGTAGTATCACGTTTGAAGTCATTCATTTTGCAATATTCAAAGCCCCAAATACTGCACTGGTCTACGAAAACCTTCACCTTATAACAAAACAAAGCTAAATCTGTTTGTACGGAACTCTGGCTTATGTCGTCAGTTAATGTTTTCTTTCAGGGCAAGTGCTTCATGACATCAGCAAAATCTCTAACACACAATCCAGTCACTTATCAAATCCTATTCCACTTTTGTAGCATTTTATAACCACTCGATGAAAGAAGTATTGGCTACATAAACCCAACATTGCGGTACGTAATCCTTTCTTGTACATATCTGAGCGATACAAGACTTAACATTCAGTTTTGAACAACTTGACTCTCCGATCCTCGAATCTTTCGGTTTCCACAGCTTAAACAGCTGCAGCAGTTATTCCTAAGTATCCTTTGCATTATTTATGATTATGCTAAGCCTTTGTAAGACAAACATTGACTGACTAGTTTCTTGTCAAGTCTAGGGCGGAAAGAGAATACTGGTGTCGAATTCGGGTAACTAATATCAAATGAAACACTTGTTTCTAAAGATTTCCTCACATCATGTTGTCTCAACATCGTGGATGTTTTTACCGGTTGTCTAGTGCCACACTCAGCAATATTCCAGCTGTGTGATGGCAGTTTTAAAATAATCAAGTCTGGACCAGAATATCCAGTGACCAAGAGCCTGAGCATTGATCTACACAATCGGGATACAAGGCTGACCACCCAATGCTGTTAGTCATCTCTTGGTATGGGTAACTGAAGTCCAGTTCTAACCCAGATCTTAAAGGGTTGCGCGAGTGCGACGTTTCGGTGTAGGTACTAACACTGTTATCAAGCAAGCAAAGAAGTTGATTATCCATAGAACTTGGTTTTCCTTCACCTATGCAACTTCTAAAACGCCTCTCAAGTCTGACTAGTACAAACAGCCATTCACACACTGTCACACATGAATTAACGCAAGAATCGTTAGTGCGACGTTAAAAACCCCCTTTTCTTGCCACCTAATCCCTGTAAGAGCTTGTTTTTTATCATCACAGCTCCAAAGTTCATTGTCCTGTGCTAGTCACCTCTATAAGCTTTGCAACTGTATAACATTACAATTTTAGGAATATTTATTATAATTACCAGGTCATCTTAAGAGTGCAAACCCATGAAGATCCATGGAAACTTTTCGCCTTCAGTAACCCATGCTTGTCAATATAAGGTAATTAATGGGATCAGGTGGTTAAGCCGGCTGCCTTGGTTGATGCTACAGATGGACCACAATTGTGTAGATCGATGCTCATGATGTCAATCACTGGATTATCTGGTCCAGGTTCAATTTTCAGCAGACTGCCATCACAGACTGACTGACTGACTGACTGACTGACTGAGTTTGGTTTTACGCCGCTTTTAGCAATATTCCAGCAACATCACGGCGGAGGACACCAGAAATGGGCTTCACACATTGTACCCATGTGGGGATTTGAACCCGGGTCTTTGGCGTGACGAGCGATTTGCTTTAACCACTAGGCTACCCCCCCGCCCCTGCCGTCAGTATTGCTGAGTGTGGTGTTAAACATTTTAAGACTGAGTCTATGGAAGTCTTGGTCCAGATTGAGTTGCGGGTGAGTGAGTTTAGTTTTACACCTCTTTCAATAATATTCCAGCAATATCACGGCAGGGGACACCAGGAAAGGGCTTCACACATTCTACCCATGTGGGGAATTGAACCTGGCACTTTGGCATTACGATACACGTATGCTCTCCTTAATTCAATGCTTCAGAGTGAGTGAGTGAGTGAGTGAGTGAGTGAGTGAGTGAGTGAGTGAGTGAGTGAGTGAGTGAGTGAGTGAGTGAGTGAGTGAGTGAGTGAGTGAGTGAGTGAGTGAGTGAGTGAGTGAGTGAGTGAGTGAGTGAGTGAGTGAGTGAGTGAGTGGTTGCGGGCGTGCGTGCGTGTGTGCGTGAATGAGGTTTTATGCCGTTTTTAGCAATATTCCAGCAATATCATGGCTGGGGGCATCACAAACGTTCTTCATACATTGCACCCATATGGTGAACTGAACCGACGAGTGAACATGTTGACCACTAGGCAGACAGACTGATTACAACACTTGCCTACAGTTCTATTTCCCCCACATGCCTGTAGGCCTAAACAAGGATGTCGACACGATGATGAAGCAGAGGAGCAAGTAACATCACATGAGAAAAGGAGTGTGCTATAATTCCACACCGAAAAAAACAACAACACCAAAATCTCTGAGAAGAAATGATAAAACTTTTCCTTAAACATCAAAGAGTTTCCGCCCAAACTTGCTGGGTGGCTGAGATGGCGGATGAGGCTCTGAGGCTCTGAGGCTATGAGGCTATCAGCTCTGCGACCTCTAGTTAATCCCCGCCCAGAACACAAGATCAGTTTTCACCACAGACGAATGGAGTGATATGATCCTGGCTGTATCTTCCAAGGCAGGAAAATATTTAGATAAACTCACGTTCTCCTTTAACAAAAAATGCATGCGGTGAGAGATTTCTATAACATTTATTTTAGAGTTCAACGGAGAGCGTTTTCTATTAATGTGTATTTTGGAGTTCAGCTTGGCGTAAAGTGTTGATAACTGCTATGTTAAGTGTTTTTCAGCTATCTTTTTACAAGGGATACAGAAGAATGCTATGGATGGATGAAGGCATTGATACCTGCTGTGAGTGCGTACAAATTATACAAGTTGTACATTCCACAGCAGATATAGGTCAAGAATATCATAATGGCACACGCAGAAAATTGACAAATCATGGTGACAGATTGTTTCCAACATCAAGGTATAAGGTTTGAATTCTTCAAGGGACCAACATTTGGTATTCCTGAAGTCTAACTTTATTGAAACAAAACCCCCTATCTTGTCAAAGAAAATGTTTAAGAAAAATATGTATGCTTCAAGCTTATAATATGTAGGAATATCATAGAACTAATAGCAATAAAACAGTCCATCACATCTGACATATTGTTGCAAGGTTCTTCTAAAAAAATAGATATATTTTCGCACTTTGGCAGTACGATACATGTATGCTCTCCTTAATTCAATGCTTCAGAGTGAGTGAGTGAGTATGGTTTTACGCTGCTTTCAGCAACATTCCAACAATCATCCAAGGGACACCAAAAATGACCTTCACACACTGTGCCCATGTGGGGAATTGAACCCGGGTCTTCAGCGTGACGATCGAACGCTTCAACCATTAGGATACCCCACTGTCCTATTATTAAAATGCCGGATCTTGCAGCTGTACCTGAAAAATATCTCACAAATGTCTCAACACCAAACCCTTGCAATTCAGTTTTGATGAACTTATGGCATCTGATTAATTTAAATCAAGTTCCTTAAAGCGAGGCGAGTTCTGTATACTCTAACCTGAAATCAGAGGACACTAGAATAATTTTGAATAAAGTCTTAATGAAGTTGCTTTCACACTTAAGCAACAGAAGTGCTGACGTTAAAGAGGTCCTTGGCCCGTTTAGGTATTCTCGGACCCCAAAATAATATGTCTTTACATCAGGTATAAAGTAATCAGCCTGCTGGTCTGACATCCAGCGTCTACTAAATTTTCCAGTGGGCAAAGGAAAAAAAACAAGAAGACAAAGTCATCAATATCCCCCGCAATGGCAAAATACTCTTCATGATTATGTCTACGAGTTATGATTATGTCAAATATTTAGGTGTGTATATAGAAAAGTGGAAGGAGAGCATTGAAAGGAGCACTATCACCAATTTCAGTCTCAGTCAAACTTGTTGCCATGGAAACGCCAAAAATATTTTATTCAGAATTCCAAAACTACCAAAAGGCACCAGTACACCACCAGACCAATCTATGTGCCAAGTTTGGTGAAGAAATAGCGAATGGTTTTAGAGTTCTGCTCCGGAAAAGAGCACTACCACCAATTTCAGTCTAAGTCGAACATGTTGCCATGGAAACGCCAAAAATATTTTAATCAGAATTCCAAAACTACCAAAAGGCACCAGTACACCACCAGACCAATCTATGTGCCAAGTTTGGTGAAGAGATAGTGAACGGTTTTAGAGTTCTGCTCCGGAAAAGAGCACTACCACCAATTTCAGTCTAAGTCGAACTTGTTGCCATAGAAACGCCAAAAATATTTTATTCAGAATTCCAAAACTACCAAAAGGCACCAGTACACCACCAAATCAATCTATGTGCCAAGTTTGGTGAAGAAATACTGAATAGTTTTAGAGTTCTGCTCCGGAAAAGAGTACTACCACCAATTTCAGTCTAAGTCGAACTTGTTGCCATGGAAACGCCAAATATATTTTATTCAGAATTCCAAAACTGCCAAAAGGCACCAGTACACCACCAGACCAATGTATGTGCCAAGTTTGGTGAAGAAATATAGAATGCTTTTAGAGTTCTGCTCCGGAAAAGACAAATGTGCACGGACGGACGGACGGACGGACGCGACGCGGATCGACTACGCACGCACGCACGCACGCGACGCACGCGACGCGACGCGACGCATTTTAATACGCGACGCAACGCGACGGAGTCCATTTTAATACCCCATAAAAGCTAAGCGTTATGGGGATAATGAGTAATGGATTTAAGGACTAACTTTTCTACTAACTGGAATTGATTCAAACAAATTAAAAAAATTGACATTAATAATTGTGAAGTTTAAGCATGCAAATCACAAAGAATGAGGACTAGTATCGTAGGTACGTTTGAACAGTGTTTATCAGGGATATTTATGATATTCCTTGAGTTATGCAAATTGAATATCTCTCTAAGTAATGACCATGCTGTCAATGGAAATGAATCAACACAGCTTGACCATTGTCAGTATGGCCACCACCATAGAGTCCTTAGCTGACTATAATCAAAGTTAGACAAAGGCCGGTTGGCGACTGAAGCATGACAATGTGGATGACGTGCGGGGTACTGCAGGTTGACCACACATCTGTCGTAAATGCGACACATGACAGTCTGATCAGACCCTTAGGGATAAATTGAGAATGCTTTGTGTTAGTCGAGACTTGACCCTGAGACAGCGACTAGGCAGGTTGGCTGACCATCGCCTCCGACAAGCCGCCTAGTCATTGTTGTAACATCATGTAGTTATACACATTGAATCACGAATAAAAGTGTTGTGGACCCACTGATGGACTTCTGTCATTGAAGACACAGAGATCCCTCTTAAACAGCCCGGGATACATGGTGGAGTCCAAGATCTCGGAACCTCTCAGCAACAAAGGTCTTGATCGAACCTCTGGCAATATTCATCCATCCTGGGTACACATCACATCGAAAGTTACAGAATCACCAACATCAGGCTACAGCAATAGCTGACCACCCAGCATGTCTACTGTGACTCGTTCCAGTCTCAAGGACACGGTTCATCAAATACAACTGTTGTGATATTGTGCTTTCACGTAACACCGTTTTGAAACAAGAAGTATTCCATCTTCAACAGCTTCACGTACGCTCGTCCAGCAGCAAATGCAGTGTTCGTGCAACACCAAGAAGAAACCTAGAACTCAAAACACCAGCACAGAATTTCGGCTATCTCCGGTGAACGAACTGTTAAAAGTGACTTTGTGACTTTCAGTAATTGTTTTGTGTTTTCTATTGTTATACACTACAGTGTTCATAAGGTTTGGTTCATTCATTTTTTGGTTTTTTTCAATGCCTTTCTTTTCTTCTAAATCTGATGACGGATCCTCCAGTAAATCATATTTTCCTTGGAGGATTCGCCGAAAATCTAAATGTAATGACATGACTCACGACAATACATGCACCCGCTCAGATACTCCGTCTGCCCCTCAACACCCTGATCACCCCTGCCGTATTTACAATCCCCATTGTTGTGGCCGTTGCTGCTGTCTGTCCTCCACCCCGCATCAGCTTCACAACCCTTCCCATGCCATTATTCGACGGACATGATTCCCGATCAGCACCTTCCTGGCTTAGTCGATTCCAGAAATTTGTCAAAATTCAAAATTACACTGATGAAGACATTGTTAACCTTTTCCCCTTATATTTATCACAGTCAGCTTCAATTTGGTATGAAGGACTTCCTAGTAAAGATAACATGACATGGCCTGAACTTAGACAATGTTTTTCACAATGGTATGGTCCAACGTCCATCCAAGCCATCATTCGGAAAAATGCCCTGATTGACAGAAAACAAACAGAACGTGAAGACTTTCGTTCATTGCTTCAATCTGTGCGGTATGAGGCATCCCTTTTGGATTGTAATGATGATCAATTTATAAAAGACCTCATTTTCAGAAACGCCCTCCCCAACATTGTTCAATTTATTGTCACCAGGCGCCATGACACTTTGACGGACATGATTGAAAGTGCTCAGGTAGCAGAGGACATTTACAGACTAGCAGGTACTGAGGGACTCATGTCTGTCAATTCACCCACGAACCTTCAGCCGAACAGACTGCAGGAGGAGCGACATAACCCAGCAAATTATTTTCAACCTTCCCGGAACAATGCTTTCCCACACCCTATTCCCTCACACGGCCACCCCCCCACTCTTTCCCATCCCATCACCTCCCACCCCGCCTCCAATCTATTCTGCCCATACACACCCATACAAGTGTGTCCACTGTGGGTTATACCATCTGAGTCCCCAGGAGTGTCGCCTCAATCCCCCTACCCCGTCAATTGTTTTCCTGCTTTCTTTGTCAATATGTTGAATTTCATGTCCATTTTCTTTATTCTCTCGGTAATAGCATACACATATTTGTGTATGTACAGTGCTATTAGTACCCTGTACCCCTGCCCTTTGCTTATCAATATGTACTAGCTTTCAGTTGCATTGATTTGATCGTCATTTTACTGATAGTTGAAGTGTGAATGTGTGTACCGGATATGTCTTTATAATGTCTTTTGTGATCAGTATGTTAATGCTTTGAATATAATATGTTATTGATATGTCCAATTATGATTCTCATGGCCCAGATATTTTTGTATCAAATGATGTGTATATATTAACTGAATTGTGTGACGCAAGGAGATGAGATACAGGAAGGGAGAGTGGTAACGCCTACGACATGCCGCCTAGTCATTGTTGTAACATCATGTAGTTATACACATTGAATCACGAATAAAAGTGTTGTGGACCCACTGATGGACTTCTGTCATTGAAGACACAGAGATCCCTCTTAAACAGCCCGGGATACTAGTGAAATAAATGATTTAACAAAAATAATTTTAGCCTGAAGCCCAAGGCTAGCTAGATTCATATCAGACTTGTTAAGCTCAGAAAATAATACACCACGACAGTCATGTTTGGAGTCACAGACTGAAAACCCTGAAAGGTTTTGTCAAACATTTTTTTGTGTTCAAAACATAACAAGTACAGCTGACTTAGGAATCATTATCACATTCAGAAAACTGTGCAAAGTTATTATCTGAGTAAAGGTCTTCATCTGCACATGAGCACTTAATAACTTTCTTCGTAATCCATAAATCATACACCTGACAAGACCTGGACTTAACCTTGATATCACTGTCACGGTAAATTGTGGCACGTGGTGTACATCAAGGCTATTGCATTGCAGTCTATCTAGTCCTAGTATGAACAGGGTCACTCGGTGCAAAGTTGTAACTCAAGCCAGATTGGTAGGCTAACAAGAGCAGGTGTCCTTGGGCAGGGCATTAGGGGCAGGTGTCCTAAAACAGGGCATTGGGGAAGGTGTCCTAAAACAGGGCATTGGGGAAGGTGTCCTAAAACAGGGCATTGGGGAAGGTGTCCTAGAACAGGGCATTAGGGCAGGTGTCCTAAAACAGGGCATTGGGGAAGGTGACCTTAAAACAGGGCATTGGGGCAGGTGTCCTAAAACAGGGCATTGAGGCAGGTGTCCTAAAACAGGGCATTGGGGCACAAAAAGTGAAGAAAGTCTCTGGGGGCCAATTATTATATTTTATTGATATAAGTCTTGAACTGAGTTCTTACGTAACATATGTTCATTTCAGAGACTAAATTTTAATCTAGGCTAGCAGAGGAAACAAAACATCACATCAAACATCAGAGTATGCATCCTCAGAAGCAACAATCATAGCAGTGTCTCTGATAAATCTAGAGGTCAACCACCTTGACAAATACCCGAGGACCCCACCCCATTAAGTGCTCGTCCTATGATCACACACGACCCCTTTCAGAGCTCCCCTCCTGAGACACACGACATCTTTCAGTGCTCCCCCCCTAAGACTAATCATGTGAGTTGTGTACAGAGCCACCTCTCACCACCAGCTTAACCAGGATTAGCACCAGCAGGTATTGGATTTCACCATTTACGCAAGGACTAGGCAAGGTGTAAATTCCTGAGTGGATCATGTTAAGCCATAAGCCCAATCATGTGAACAGTAAAACAATCCTCTAATGTCAGTGGACATACCCTTTGACCGTTAAGCTGTGCTAGTACAGGTAATATTACCTACACCATAGGTTCATTATTTATAGGGATGACAATGTGTCTTGTACTGATCTGAAACATAACGTAATAACACCAGTTCAAAGCCATTAAATGTTTTGTGTGTAATGAGATGACAAAATACCTATTTACAACATCTTGAATACATGAACACTTTTATATGCTTTACAGAAAACACCTAGATTTCAAACGACGTCCATGAACATGGTTTTAGGTTGCTACAGATTATTAATTGTGAGTGAGTGAGTGAGTGAGTGAGTGAAATATAGTTCAGGCAACTTTGAAAAATTTTGCAGTTAAATTCCAACCATTGGTGATCAGTAAGTCAAACTGGTTACTATTTTTGTATATTTATTTTGAGAAACATATTTGGATTCAGAAATTATTGACCGGAAGTATTTTTGCCTTGGGCATTACACAAAGTACAATTGTCAGACAACCCAGTATTTCAGCTGCTCCCTGACCTCCTCATTAAAAACCTCGAAGTAAGACCTACACACTAACCTCCCGTAGCAACTTGCTGAATGACAGCAATATCTTGACCTCCATTAGCAACTTGCTGAATCAGAGCTACATCGTGACCTCCCTTAGCAACTTGCTGAATCAGAGCTACATCGTGACCTCCCTTAGCAACTTGTTGAATCAGAGCTACATCTTGACCTCCTTAGCAACTTGCTGAATCAGAGCTACATCGTGACCTCCCTTAGCAACTTGTTGAATCAGAGCTGCATCTTGCTGAATCACAGCTACATCTGGACCTCCCTTAGCAACTTGCTGAATCAGAGCTACATCTTGACCTCCCTTAGCAACTTGTTGAATCAGAGCTACATCTTGACCTCCCTTAGCAACTTGCTGAATCAGAGCTACATCGTGACCTCCCTTAGCAACTTGCTGAATCAGAGCTACATCGTGACCTCCCTTAGCAACTTGCTGAATCAGAGCTACATCATGACCTCCCTTAGCAACTTGTTGAATCAGAGCTGCATCTTGCTGAATGAGAGCTACATCATGACCTCCCTTAGCAACTTACTGAATGAGAGCTACATCATGACCTCCCTTAGCAACTTGCTGAATGAGAGCTACATCATGACCTCCCTTAGCAACTTACTGAATGAGAGCTACATCATGACCTCCCCTTAGCAACTTGCTGAATGAGAGCTACATCTTGACCTCCCTTAGCAACTTGTTGAATCAGAGCTACATCATGACCTCCCTTAGCAACTTGTTGAATCAGAGCTGCATCTTGCTGAATCACAGCTACATCTGGACCTCCCTTAGCAACTTGCTGAATGAGAGCTACATCATGACCTCCCCTTAGCAACTTGCTGAATCAAGAGCTACATCTTGACCTCCTTAGCAACTTGCTGAATCAGAGCTACATCATGACCTCCCTTAGCAACTTGCTGAATCAGAGCTGCATCTTGCTGAATGAGAGCTACATCATGACCTCCCTTAGCAACTTACTGAATGAGAGCTACATCATGACCTCCCTTAGCAACTTGTTGAATCAGAGCTACATCTTGACCTCCATTAGCAACTTGCTGAATCAGAGCTACATCGTGACCTCCCTTAGCAACTTGCTGAATCAGAGCTACATCGTGACCTCCCTTAGCAACTTGCTGAATCAGAGCTACATCGTGACCTCCCTTAGCAACTTGTTGAATCAGAGCTGCCATCTTGCTGAATGACAGCTACATCTTGACCTCCCTTAGCAACTTGCTGAATCAGAGCTACATCGTGACCTCCCTTAGCAACTTGCTGAATCAGAGCTACATCGTGACCTCCCTTAGCAACTTGTTGAATCAGAGCTACATCTTGACCTCCCTTAGCAACTTGCTGAATCACAGCTACATCGTGACCTCCCTTAGCAACTTGTTGAATCAGAGCTGCATCTTGCTGAATCACAGCTACATCTGGACCTCCCTTAGCAACTTGCTGAATCACAGCTACATCTTGACCTCCCTTAGCAGCCTGTTGAATCAACCTGTTGAATCAGAGCTACATCGTGACCACCCTTAGCAACCTTCTGGAATCTTAGCAACCTGCTGAATCAGAGCTACATCTTGACCTCCCTTAGCAACCTGCTGAATCAGAGCTACATCTTGACCTCCCTTAGCAACTTGTTGAATCAGAGCTACATCGTGACCTCCCTTAGCAACTTGTTGAATCAGAGCTACATCGTGACCTTCCTCCCTAGCACTTCTGAATCAGAGCTACATCTTGACCTCCCTTAGCAACTTGTTGAATCAGAGCTACATCTTGACCTCCTTAGCAACTTGCTGAATCAGAGCTACATCTTGACCTCCCTTAGCAACTGGCTGAAACAGAGCTACATCGTGACCTCCACAACTTGCTGAATCAGAGCTACATCTTGACCTCCTTAGCAACTTGCTGAATCAGAGCCACAGCTTGACCTCCCTTAGCAACTTGCTGAAACAGAGCCACAGCTTGACCTCCTAAGCAACTTGCTGAATCAGAGCTACATCTTGACCTCCCTTAGCAACTGGCTGAAACAGAGCCACAGCTTGACCTCCCTTAGCAACTTGCTGAAACAGAGCCACAGCTTGACCTCCTAAGCAACTGGCTGAAACAGAGCCACAGCTTGACCTCCCTTAGCAACTGGCTGAAACAGAGCTACAGCTTGACCTCTTGCCACAGCTTGACCTCCTAAGCAACTTGTTGAATCAGAGCTACATCTTGACCTCCCTTAGCAACTGGCTGAAACAGAGCCACAGCTTGACCTCCTAAGCAACTTGTTGAATCAGAGCTACATCTTGACCTCCCTAAGCAACTGGCTGAAACAGAGCCACAGCTTGACCTCCCTAAGCAACTTGCTGAAACAGAGCCACATCGTGACCTCCCTTAGCAACTGGCTGAAACAGAGCCACAGCTTGACCTCCCTTAGCAACCTGCTGAAACAGAGCCACAGCTTGACCTCCTAAGCAACTGGCTGAAACAGAGCCACAGCTTGACCTCCTAAGCAACTGGCTGAAACAGAGCCACAGCTTGACCTCCTAAGCAACTGGCTGAAACAGAGCCACAGCTTGACCTCCTAAGCAACTGGCTGAAACAGAGCCACAGCTTGACCTCCCTTAGCAACTGGCTGAAACAGAGCCACAGCTTGACCTCCTAAGCAACTGGCTGAAACAGAGCCACAGCTTGACCTCCTAAGCAACTGGCTGAAACAGAGCCACAGCTTGACCTCCTAAGCAAATATACTTTTTTTATTTGGAAAGTAACAGGTGCACATGACTTTTCATCTGTTTCCTGGGTATTTTGAGTCTTATTTTCCAGCCACATTTCCCACGACAGCTTCCTTTTAATTCTGGCTTACACAGCCAAACTCTAACAATAGTTATCCAATCACAGTCCTCTTTTCAGAGAAGGAAATTTTGAACCCAGTTAATTCCAAAATACATCTAATGAGAGCAGGGCAGTTACGATAAGCGAACGAAAGCTATAACCCCCTGGATAGTGGTGATGTTAATTAGGATGACTGAGGAAGGTTCTCTCGCTGAACTTATGCAATTACTTTTCGTAGACAGTAACTAGTTTTAAATGTGACCAGTGCCTACCAGGGACTGATTTGCATACTTAGAACTTGTACTCGTACAACCTGAAACCTTCACCTCTTATTTATACAAACTTGCACCCTGAGCATGTTAATATTTTGCAGTTCAAAGTATAGACTTTAGTTGGAAAACAGAATGATGAACTAGCATGGTGCAAGGAGCGTGGAGCAAGGATTCTGTTGATGAGATGGACAGTGACTGAATGAATGTAACTGTTTCTCTCATGAAATTTTATCAAATAAAAATGACCTTATCAGACCCAGAACAATTTTGTTGAAATGATCTTTCACATCATCAACACCAAAACTCAAGCATGATATAATTTTACATTGAGCAGCAGCTGCAACCTGGTTTTGTCTGTGCAATAAGGTTATAGCCTAAGGTTGCACAGAGTGCAATAAGGTTATAGCCTAAGGTTGCACAGAGTGCAATACGGTTATAGCCTAAGGTTGCACAGAGTGCAATACGGTTATAGCCTAAGGTTGCACAGAGTGCAATAAGGTTCATAGCCTAAGGTTGCACAGAGTGTAATAAGATTATAGCCTAAGGTTGCACAGAGTGTAATAAGATTATAGCCTAAGGTTGCACAGAGTGCAATACGGTTATAGCCTAAGGTTGCACAGAGTGCAATACGGTTATAGCCTAAGGTTGCACAGAGTGCAATAAGGTTATAGCCTAAGGTTGCACAGAGTGCAATAAGGTTATAGCCTAAGGTTGCACAGAGTGCAATAAGGTTATAGCCTAAGGTTGCACAGAGTGCAATACGGTTATAGCCTAAGGTTGCACAGAGTGCAATAAGGTTATAGCCTAAGGTTGCACAGAGTGCAAGTAGGTTTTATTTCCTTAAATCATGCCCTGTTTAAACATTGTCTCCAGGATGACAACACAAGGAACCCCCACCCTGAGAGTTGAGATATTCATCAGCCATGACAGATTAACTACGGTCACGCGAAATAATGGGTCGCTCTTTAACGTCTTCAGAATTGTACACATCTTGGAGCCTTGCAATGACAGTTAAGACTATCTGAGATGTAATTGAATTCAGACAACTGGCAAGTGACACGTTTAAACGATGTCGATCCCACATTCCATGAGGTCATCGTAAACGAAATAGTTTTAAAATAAGCGTGCAAATAAGGTGTGATATGACACATTCTGCAGATTTCTTGACAGCTGACAGAGATATTCTACTTAAACGGTGAGGGGAGAATTAACGACTCCCTTATCTTTATTATATAACCGTCTGCAATGCTCCAAATGGGGTCCCACCCATGAAAAACCTCAAGTCACACCGAGCCAACTGCAAGCACCAGGTAAACTTGTCAGAGGTAAAACCTGAACAAGATCAGCTGAACTCCCTTACCTCCGGAACAGTATTCATGAGACATTGTCACATGACCTGCTGTCATTTTGCTCTGCAGGGACGTCGCTGTGAGCCCATTGTTGTCAACCGCAACACCGCAAGTGTCAACAGATTCAACAACAATCTGTGGTTTTGTGGTCTTGTGTCGCCCTTTCACTCAATTCAATGTCGTGTTGAGCCGGAGAATCGTCAACAAACACCCTGGAGATGTCCAGCTGAGAAAGACTCCATTTCAACCGGTACATTTAGCGAGGGAAAGGTTACATACGGGTGTAATGTGTTCTATGAATGTATTAGCATGGAATTGGTGATGTTCAGTGTGGCTTCAAGTTTGGTGGGAGAGTTGAATGAAAGTTTGCACCAACTCACCCACAGAGTGCAGTGAGTGCATGAATCTTTCACTTTGAGGGGTGATGTGATGTGGGGCTTAAAACTGTGGTCAAGAATCATGCATTTACATAGCTGTGTGAAATACATGCATGAAGAGTGACTGCACTGACTGACTTTGGTTTTATGCCGCTTTTAGCAATATTCCAGCAACATCACGGCGGGGTACACCAGAAATGGGCTGCAAAGACTACCCATGTGGGGATTTGAACCCGGGTCTTCAGCGTGACGAGCCAACGCTTTAACCACTAGGCTACCCCACTGCCACTACTTGTCTGACTCACCAAACACGGTGAGAAACTTTAGAGTGAGTGAGTGAGTGAGTAGAATTTCATGCTGCTTTTGGCAATATTTCAGCAATATCACGGCAGGGGACACCAGAAATGGGCTTCACACATTGGGCTACCCGACTGCCTCAAGAACTTTAGACATAAAAATAACGTGACAACAATTACATTATTGTCATGACATACATCCTGCTAACAGATTACACTGATTTACCCCAGTCTCCTATTTTTACGTCCACATGACTTTCAATAATTTATTTTGGGCATCTAACTCATAAACATGATGGTCCTCGGCTGGCAATCTGGAGCATAAATCACTTGATTTCCGACAAATGTGATGATGTCACAGGGCTATTTACTCAAGAAGCCTTATCTGTATTTAGGGATGACAACTTCCAGCAATCAATAAATCTGTAACCGAATCCCTGAATTCTGACACCCAAATTCTGAGCATATGTCTTGGTGGAGTTGAAATGTCAGTTTTATGTAACAAGGAATTTAAAAGTGAAATAAGCATCCGTTTTAATATAATGGCTGAGCACGACCATGATTGAAATAAGACACTCTGTCTATCTCCATGTCATCAGCTTGGCTGACAAGACCATCGGACTGATGTCTGAGTGGGGTGCTGCACTTGAAGGTGCTGATGGTGAAATGATGAATATTTATTTCCTGGAATGACAGATAGGATTTTCCATAAACGTGTAACTTTTGCGTTTTCAATTACATGTGGCTGTGCAGGGTAAAGGAACTTTGCTCTTCATGACCCCGACATTGAAGGTGGACTGACTGACTGAGTTTAGTTTTACGCCGCTTTTAGCAATATTCCTGCAATATCACGGCGGGGACACCAGAAATGGGCTTCACACATTGTGCCCATGGGGGGAATCGAACCCTGGTCTTCAGCGTGACAAGTCAACACTTTAACCACTAGGCTACCCTACCGCCTCCCTATTGAAGGTGGAAGAGAGATGTGCCTGACTTGCTGGCAAGGTGGGAGGGGGTTAGGGGGATGGTTTACTGGGTAGGTGGCTGGCTTAGGTGTGAGTGAGTGAGTGAGTTGGGTGGATAGGTGGGTGGGTGTCTAAGTGAGTGAGGGAGAGAAGGAGGGAGCAAGTGATTTGGTGACTAAGTGACTTGGGCGGGACACTGAGTGAGTTGGGTGAGTGAGTGAGTTGGGTGTTTGAGTGAGTGAAGGTGGGACCAAGCGAGTGTAGTGAGTGAGTGAGTGAGTTGGTGGGTGACTTGGGTGGGCAGTGAGTGAGTGACTTGGGCAGGTGAGTGAGTGACTTGGGCAGGTGAGTGAGTGACTTGGGTGGGCAGTGAGTGAGTGAGTGACTTGGGTAGGTGAGTGAGTGACTTGGGCGGGACACTGTGAGTGAGTGAGTGAAGTCAGCGAGTGAGTGAGTAAGCGAGGAAGTTGGGCAGGTCAGTGAGTGGGTGAGCCTGTTTGATATTTCTCTCATCTATACAACAGCAATATTACTCCACTGATTTGGGTTCACCAGATACAAGCAAACACTTTAATAACACGAGAATAATATGTGTCTCGGACAAGGAAATGTTTGATTTTATAACTGCAGAGCTACAGATAACTTTTGGGGTCATTGAGTTATGTACTCGCTTGTGTTCATCTCAAATGGGTTTCCTAATTTTCTTTTGAGTAACCAACTAAGTTGTACCCACCTTTACTCAAACTCAATTGGGTATTTTCCATTAATTGTAAAAATATAATAAAGTTTAAATGTTCATTTACGTGTTTGTTATTTATATTTGATCTGTTATATGAGAAACGATAAGAAAGACTGCAAGTTGCCAAGGTGCTGAGTGAGTGAGTGAGTTTAGTTTTACGCCGCTTTTAGAAATATTCCAGCAATATCACGGCGTGGGACACCACAAATGGGCTTCACATATTGTACCCATGTGGGGGATCGAACCCGGGTCTTCGGCGTGATGAGTGAACGCTTTAACCACTAGGCTACCCCACCGGCCCTGCCAAGGTGCTGAAATAAAACCTGTCAATACACCTCAGTTATTTGTCTATTTTTGTTTGTACGTACGTAAAATCAAATTTATTATTTACAAAACTCCAAGCGTACTTGTAAGCAATAGACGTAATAGGAATTGAGTTTTCACACAAATATTTGCGTAATTTACGCAGATACGCAGCTTATCTGTACCTTGGTAACTGGTACAGCAGCTGCACAGGAGTGAGTCTGTGAGTTTGGTTTTACGCTGCTTTTAGCAATATTCCAGCAATATCACGGCATGGGACACCACAAATGGGCTTCACACATTGTACCCATATGGGGGATCGAACCCGGGTCTTTGGCGTGACGAGTGAATGCTTTAACCACTAGGCTACCCCATCGACCCAGTTGCACAGGAGGTGAGGCATGATGCTATACAACAGAAGTGTTCAAATGGAACATATGTTATACTCAGGATTTATTACATTTTCTCAGTACAGATAGCTCTCGTCTTAGTCGTGCAAAAAGTGATCTTGACAACCAGTTGTCAGACTTCCACAGGGTGCTCAGTGAATTCTCAGAAGAGTTTCAATTCAAGTTCTAGAATCTGTACTTTACTGAGAAAGTGTAGTCCAAACATAAAATATGTTTGATTTGACAACTGTCTAAATGGCCATATGTATTCACTGTTTTCGTCTATAGGAGCCATGCCAAGAGAATAGTACACGAAGAATATCATCTGGACTATCGTTGTCAGAGTTCCATGTTAATGGAAGCTTCAGTGGCTGAGCGGGTTAAATCACCCACTGTGTGTCCTGGCAATTAGGTGCCAGAAACTGAGTGTGTGGGTTTGAATCCCGGAATTCAAATTAAAACAAGTGAGTGAGTGAGTGAGTGGTTTTATGCTGCGTTTAGCAATATTCCAGCAATATCACGGCACAGGACACCAGAAATGGGTTTTCTGCAGTGTACACATGTGGGAAATGGAACCCAGGTCTTCGGAGTGAGGAGTGGACGCTTTAACATGGGTGGAAATAACTTTAAAATTGCTAGTGTACTCCGGTACAGTGGCACATGTAAAGTCACTTGCCCTGATAATTTTTCCACTATACCGGCCTATTTTCTTGTTGATTTCTTAAATACACAGCATAATTAACATTGGAAAGTCAACTGGACACGGTACAGCATTATATACAAATTTGCATGCCTGACAGAAAAAAACACTGGACTCCGACGACGGGCAATGGGTTATTTCCACCCCTGCTTTAACCACAAGGCTACCCCACCGCCCTGAGAAAGTGGAATCCTAAATATAAAACATGTTACACAATGCTTCTGTTTGTCCCTTGGACTGAGGTCCAGGATGACAAGCAGGTTGTTGTTTACACAGTAACGAGACTGTCCAGGACATCAACAACACTATCAGTGAGAGTTATCTCCAGTGAGAGCTGAGCACAGGTTACAGCATCTATACCCCAGGTGCTCTCTAGCTAGGTCAGCCAGTTGGTAGTGAAACAGAGTGATGGGAGGCTGAGAGGGTCAGATAACAGTACAGGGCAACAAGTGCAGTTGGAGACAGAGTAAGAGTCTGTAAGTGAGTGAGTGAGTGCAGTTAGTGACAGTGAATGCAGTGAGTGACAGTGAATGCAGTTAGTGAGAGTCGAAGAATGCAGTTAGTGAGAAAATGCAGTTAGTGACTGAGAGAATGCAGTTAGTGACTGAAAGAATGCAGTTTTGGCTGAGAGAATGCAGTTAGTGACAGTAAATGCAGTTAGTGGCAGTGAATGCAGTTAGTGACAGTGAATGCAGTGAGTGACAGTGAATGCAGTTAGTGAGAGTCAAAGAATGCAGTTTTGACAGTGAATGCAGTTAGTGAGAGTCAAAGAATGCAGTTTTGAGAAAATGCAGTTGAGAAAGTGAGTTAGCGAGAATGCAGTTAGTGACTGAGAATGCAGTTAGTGACTGAGAGAATGCAGTTAGTGACAGTGAATGCACTTAGAGAGTCAAAGAATGCAGTTAGTGACAGCGACTGAATGCAGTTAGTGACAGTGAATGCAGTTAGTGACAGTCAAAGAATGCTGTTTTTGAGAAAATGCAGTTAGTGACTGAGAGAATGCAGTTAGTGACTGAAAGAATGCAGTTAGTGACTGAGAATGCAGTTAGTGTCAATGAATGCAGTTAGTGACAGTGAATGCAGTTAGTGACAGAGAATGCAGTTAGTGAGTGAAAGAATGCAGTTAGTGAGTGAAAGAATGCAGTTTTGACAATGAATGCAGTTAGTGACAGTCAAAGAATGCAGTTTTGAGAAAATGCAGTTAGTGACTGAGAGAATGCAGTTAGTGACTGAGAGAATGCAGTTAGTGACAGTGAATGCAGTTAGTGACAGTGAATGCAGTTAGTGAGAGTCAAAGAATGCAGTTTTTGAGAAAATGCAGTTAGCGACTGAGAGAATGCAGTTAGTGACTGAAAGAATGCAATATAGTGGCTGAGAGAATGCAGTTAGTGACAGTGAATGCAGTTAGTGACAGTGAATGCAGTGAGTGACAGTGAATGCAGTTAGCAAGTTAGTGAGGTGAGGTGAGGTGAAATTGGGTTTAACGTCGTGCTTGAGAATATTTCGCTCATATGACGACGAGCATGCGTGTGTATGTGTATATGCGGCTGCTTGTACTAGCCCAGACTTAAGCTGGTTTTATAGTGCTAGCCCACTGAGATACCATGCCGCAGTGAAGCATGAATACCCCACTCAGACACATTATACTGACTCTGAGCCGACCAGTCCTTGTTGTACCCATTAATGCCGAGCGCCAGGCAGGGACCAACAAGTACCATATTTTAACGTCTTTTGGTATGACGCGGTCGAGGATCGAACCCGCGACCTTCCGCTCTCCAGGGCGGACGCTCTAACCACTACACCACGGAGGCGGTCAGCAAGTTAGTAGTTAAGAGAATGGGTAAATACATTTAGTGACTGAATGCAGTGAGTGAGTGAGTGAGTGAGTGAGTGAGTGAGTGAGTTTAGTTTTACGCCGCACTCAGCAATATTCCAACTTGGTTGACACATGTCATCATATCCCAACTGCGTAATTTGATGCTCATGCTGTTGATCACTGGATTGTCTGGTCAAGACCGGATTATTTAGGGATTGTCGCCATATAGCTGGAATACTGCCGAGTGTGGCGTTAAACTAAACTCACTCACTATTTTCTACATACAAAGGCCCTAAAAGCAAATATGGCTCTGATGACATCCATCTACAGTATCCCTGATATAGTTGGGATACTTTGATTTTTATACAATTCTTAGCACATAATGTATGCTGTAATGTCAATTAGCTATGAAGGAAAACATTAGAGGTGAATGAAACTCTGTGTAGATTTCACTTAAACCATACAGATAATGACAAACTTGTTATAATGTTTTACCCAAAACTCATCTCTTCAGAATGTCAGATCCAGATGACTAGTTTCATCTCAAGTGACTATGCTTTTAATTCTGTGTGCTTTGAGCATTTACTGTGAATGGAAATAGCGCGGTACAAATGGACTATAATAATAATATAATAATATACTGGTTTTCAGAAAAAATATCGCAATACGTTTCATTTGAAAAGCTTATTGCTGTTTACTGGTAAAACAATGCAGTCCCACCAAAACAGTCCCACCATACAGCTATCTTTAAAATACATGCTGTCCGCTGGACCGAGACAACTAAATTGTTCTAAGGTCAAGAGAAAATCCAATGATGTGGGTTCTCAGCATTTCTGGTTTATAATTCTGAACCAGTTCCCAATGGTTCACTACTTATATAATTTGGAACCAGGAAGTGTTTTTACTCACAGGCCCTCCATCATCTATTTTGGTAAATTAGTTCAAGATGTTACTGTAAATGAGTACTTAAACTGAAAAACAGTCAAAGACTTTCCTCATAAAAAAACACATTGCTGCCCTATCTTTTAAATTTGAAAAATTAATTAAAAGATGCTACAGATAATGTGCTCGCAAAGCTGGGAAAAAATGAGTGAGTGAGTGAGTGAGTGAGTGAGTGAGTGAGTGAGTGAGAGTGGGTTTGGTTCTACGCCGCTTTCAGCAATATTCCAGCAATATCATGGCGTGGAACACAAGAAATGAGGTTTTACATATTTTACCAATATGGGGAATCAAACCTGGGTCCTCGGCGTGACAAGCAAACACTTTAACCACTAAGCTACACCCTCGCCCCGGAAAATAGTACTAGCAAATAATAGCTTGGTAATATCATGATTTCATGCATGATTTCACATTCAGTGATCACCAGTACCGCATGGCCGATATAACAAATACAACTTACATGAGTCTTTCTCTGACACCATAATACAAAAATGAAAATTGTCAAAATAAAATTGAAAATATGAAAAAACAATAGAGCATGTGGTCATTATACAAGAATAGTTTTGTGCAACACTATTCCTGGTCTGAGAGTAGTGGCTCAGCAGTCATCTCTGCAGTTATTCAAGACAATTAAAATTTAGAATATAAAATTTAGAAAAATATCAGAACTGCAAAAATTCCAAAGAACATTATGCTACAATTGACCATTTTCTAAATGGCATTGTGTATTCAGACATTCTGAGCGCTGCTTTTGCCAAATTCCACTGAAGTATGCTGAACAGTTTTCAAGTTTTTTTTGCTTTGAAATGAATCCTGCCAACTACAGATCTAGAGCTACAAAGTGATTACATGAGAACATTTCCCACTGGTTGGTCTCGTAAGCAATCAAATTTCTAAACATATGCACATCATTCAAAAACGTGAATTTCCACTACCCTAAGAATACTTTTCACATAAACACATAACTAGTTGGTGCCATATCACAACCCTGAGGCAGATCCAGGATTTGGGAGAAGGGAGGGGGGTGCACATAAATCATGAAGTCCAAAGGTTAGGGGGAAAAGCTCCTCAGGGAATTATTTTTTCAGGGGAGGGTGTGTGTGTGTGTGTGTGTGTGTGTGTGCATCCCCCCCCTATGGATCCACCTCTTCAACCCATGTTGACAATTCCGGACCTGGCTTCTGCGTACTTAAATTCAGTGTTAACCCAAATTAAGTTCCATTTATTTCAATCTAGGCTGTGATGTCCCATTCTGCCACCCTCAATGTCCCCGCTCCACCCCGGCAGCCTGGGGTATCCAGTACAGTGTGAGAGGGTACACCAGCCCTGCTGGGTAGACAGAGCCAGCCTACCTGATCTAGGCCAGTGATAGCTCCAACCTTGCATAATACTTGTTGCACTGAGCCAGGCTGCTACTCTTACACTGAGTGACTCTACTGGGGCCTATAAGTACTGGGGTCCACCAACTGCCTGCTCATTATCTACCTGAACAACGTCCAGTCTGGTCGCTGGTCACTGAAGCTCCACACCGAAGCCTCACACACTCGTCACAGACAGCTGTTGCACACACTTTTCCATCATTCACAGAAGAAATTGGAACAGGTTTTCATTGAAGAATCACCACTGAAATTTATTCACCGTTCCTGATATTGTAATTGAAGACTCCAAGACTCAGAGACTCCTACTTTGTATCCTGTGTTGCCGAGTGGTCATGATGTTGTCTCTGTGGCTGACCGAGGTATTCCCACTGGTAGCAAGCACCCATGTCAGAATGGAAGGGGACATCCCAACTTCCTACCTGACGGCGCCGTCGCCCCCCCTCATGCCAACGACTACCCACACCCTGCTGTCAGTACTCCTCTGCTTGGCACTGACCATGGGCTATCTGGTGTTTGTAGGAATGGCCATTCAGTACGGTCGGGTTCGGCCAACGTCAGGACTCTGTCTGCAGTTGCTGTTGCTGACAATATTCTCACCGATACTGTCGACGGTGTTGCCGAGCATGCTGCTGAGTGCCACGTTCCTCGTCATCGTCATCTACTACATGTACCAGAATCTACCGCCAGCATATCTTGGTGTCCAAGGAAAGGCAGTTCTCATTACTGGTAAGTCTTAATTCATGGCACTAACTGTTGTTATAAACTAACAGTAGTTTTAATTAATGATTTTCATAGTTTACCCAAATATTTTTCTGGGGGTTGTTGAAATGAAAATATAACAATATCAGGCTCAGTGTTTAAACTTATGCAGCATGAAAAATAGTTGTAAGGTTAGTATGAAAATTAAAAGCTAGTATAGTCTAAATTATAGTTGGTTTGCCGAGGTTTTCTTTATATCCTCAACTTCCAGAACAATGAACAATGCATCTGATCAAAAATGTATTTTGTCAAATCATGCTATGATATTGTAGTGTTCGATTTGTTCTAATCAATCAAAGATTGAATGCTTGGATTAAAAACTATGGTTTAAAGTTTCAATTTATGAAATTAAATTTGACAAAGCTGACTAAAATCTGTGATTATTGCAACATAACTTGTCAAACATGCATTGAAGCCAAATTTCTAAGATTCCAAATCACTGATAAATCTCTACTGTAAATCTTTATAGCGATTCAAAATGTTCAGTGAAATTTGTATTTCACCATATTCATTGCCAGTAGTAAAACTGATAGTCCAAGCAGAGAGTATATGAGGCCTCAATGGTAAAACATGCTTAATCAAAACAATCCAATTAATTTGTCAGCCCAGAGGATGATATTTACCCTCAAATTTGCAGATTCCCAAATTTGAATTTAAAAATTCCCTCATCATATTGCTACAGTTCTGTCACCATGGAGATGGTTTCTTATTTCACCTTTAGGAGAACCAATAAAAATTGGAGTCTTTAATGCGACATTATTGCTAAATACACAGTAAAAATATATCTAAATTTAAAAAAACATGAACTTTAGAAAATACTCAATTTTGTACAAGGTTAATGAAAATGATGATCAATTTTGTACAAGGTTAATGAAAATGATGATGATGGCGATGATGATGATAGCAGAAGTTCCTGAATGATATCAAAGGCAAAATAATCACTCACATGTGCTGCAAAATTAACGGGGAAAAAACTTCCAAATTTCAAATAGTGAGACTGACAATCTTAGAAACCATTCTACTTAATATACACTTGACATGTGAGAATCATTTTTGACATAGAAACATAAAAATATGTCTGTAAATGTGCAATAGTGTCGAAGCCTATCCTCAAACCCATCTACTGTAGTAAGTGTGTGTACTCGACTCTCCTAGTTCTACCGTTTACATACAGCACCGACTCCCCGTGTGAAACCACAACCACAAGCCCACAAGATTACAACCATTATGTAATTACACCTCCGACAGGTAGAGCCGCAGTGATGAAATGCATCGTTCGTCTTCAGTGTACCAAGTCTTAAGTGTGATTTATACAACCAGGGATTTACGGGACACGAATTCCTGCGTCTTATACACATAAAAATTGACAATGGACACAACAACATTTATTATCGCGTCCACAGGGACTTAGAAAAAGTCCAAATACTTTTTGCAAAAATTCCAATCAAGTGACAATAAGTTATGACTGAGTTTGTTCTAGCTGAGTTATGATATCATTTGCGATTAAATTACTGTAACAATGTAAGTGATGATCATGATGCACAATACAATAATTATCAATAATAATATTTAAGTGTCTGGGATCCCCATTTTGTTGTCCAGGACCCCTGAAAATTATAAGCATGAGTCCCAGGTACCCCCAAATACAGGACTCAAGGTAAATCCCTAATACAACTTAAAAGAATATAAGGACTAGTGTTGGGAATTGGTTAAAATCTCATAATTGATGATTGGTTCATTACCACCGATCAACCATCGAAAATAATTGGTTAGCGTCATTTATGAAATGTGTTAATGCACACAAAAAGGAAAAAAACGTAGTTATTTTGGATATTCTTTTGCAAAATTTCACATCTTTAAAGGATGACTAGTATGTTAGGAACATAACTTTTTTGGTGTCTTTAAGATAAATTCAATCATGACTTGGAACGAGCTTGTAATGTTTATGAAATGTAATAGACAAAACCAACCTTGTGAAAAATATTGTTAATGAAAACAAGTTTTCCAGAATTGTTTGTGTTCGATTATGAGAAAACATGATCGATTGCTTGGTCGTTTAGTCACTGCGACCAATCTTCAATTATTTCAATTAATCGGACCACCACTAATAAGGACAAATCATTTTTGTTTATACATGTATTAATCTGGTTAGTTTGATAAAATGACAGAGAAAAACAATTGCAATAGTGTGAATAATTTACTGATCAGTATTTTTTAGTTGGATATAACATTGTATTTGTGGCGTCATAAAACAGCCAAGTCTTGTAAGTTACAAAACAATAATTCAGTTTCAAAACTTAAATTTGAATTTGCTATCATACAAATTAATTAACATCATTAAACTGTGGACCCTCTCAGATCCATCAGAATAAAGATGAAGACGCCTTCTCAATATAATCAAATGAATAGGGGTGGGTATTGCAGAGAATTTTCATATTGCGATATATTGCGATGCAAAAGCGTATATCGCGATATGTATTGCAATATATTGCAAGGTTTTTTTCAACAAAAAACTACTTATAATCGAGTTAATGCTTCATTTATAAAGCAAAAACACTACAAAATCACTATGCTTGATTAAGATTTAATAAAAACTTTTAATCATGACAAAAAACAAATGTAAATAATATTTGGCACAAATAAAAGGAAAGGAAACACTTAAAAAACGGAAATATCCGAAGATTTCCGAGTGTGACAAAGTTTTCCGAATGCATGTCAAAATACCGGTTTTCGATCAGAGTATCGCAATACATATCGTTTTCATGTCTGAACCGGTAAATACCGATAAACCGGTTATATTGAGCAGCACTACAAATGAATATGTTGGGTAGATGACGAATTAGAAAAGTTAAAACCCTTTAAAGGCTCGATGAAATTCAAATTGAAGTACCTTTAAAATAGGATCCACTTTTAAGAGGTACATTAGTTTTCTTATGCTTCAACAGAACACATTAACACATGCTTGTTTGAAAAATTAATGTTGTTAAACAAATGAAACTATGGAATGTTTCATCAACAAGAAAAAAACACCAAGGCAACTCAGGAAAATAGCGTCACATTATAGCCTCCAACAAACCCAACAACCCTTCCAGAACAAATCCAGCATCATGTCATTTTAAGGTCGTTGAGCAAGATTTTCGAGAGACAAGTTCACATCACCTGTTCTGGTCCTGCTTCATCCTTCACGGCTGTGACGGATGTCACACCGAAATAAACACAGGTCACAGTTCTGTGTCACAACAGCTACAACAACAGCTACCACATCATCTGCTACATCAGTTGACTACACCGTCTGTAGCAACATTCCAGCAACATCACGGCGGGGGACTCACACATTGTACCCATACAGGGAATCGAACCCGAGTCTTCAGCCAATACTTTAACCACCACCCCCACCCCACCCCAAAACAGACAAACCTAAATATTTTATGCCTAATTCTGTCATCAGCGGTTATGACAATTATTATGACAAAAATAACATAATGAAAAATTAATTATTTTTGTACAGTTCTCAAATAATTAGAAAAATGCAACAACTTTTTTAAATAAGTAAGGCCTACAGCTTAAAAAGTCATGTCATTTCATTCCAAAACATAAAACATTCTTGAAATATAATTCAAGCTCTTGTCAATACAATACTGGTATAACAAGTAGGAACCAGTCCAGTATGGCTTGAAACACAACATCAGTAAACATGGACGTTGGCAAGACCGCATATCATAAATTTTAGATGCAAATAACACTGGGGTCCATTTGACAAAATAATCCTGGCGCTAAAACCCCTTGTATCTGCCCTACTTTAAGGCAGGAATTCTGGCAGCAGAAGCTTGACATCCCCTGTGGAATGAGAACAAGTCTTCAGGCTGTATTCCTCAGATGTTAGAAATTCCATCAATAAACATGTTCTCAGATGTACAAACTCTTGTTTTGAAATCCAAAATACATATGTTTCAAGTCCATCTTGGATATCAATGTTTGAAATTCATGCTAGACCACAAGCCCATGACAACTAAACTGTGGAATAATCCATGGTAATTCTCACTGACCAATAGAATTAAAAAATATGATTCTGAACCAGTTCTCAGTTCTTCAGTTCTGCACAAATTGGAACAGAACAAAACTGACAGACAATATAGACACAAATAATTTTGTCTCTCTCGAGCAGGACAGCACAAAGACTGAGGACTTGTGGTAATTTATGTGTCCATGAGCATTTAAAATATGAATTTCAAAGGGTATCAGGGGTAGGTCACTATTTATATCAGTCTTGGACCCGTGTAGATTTGATCTTCAGCAACCCATGCTTGTTGTAAAAGGCGACTAACGGGAGCAGGTGGTCAGGCTCATCGACTTGGTTGACACGTCATCAATTGCGTAGATCGATGCTCATGCTGTTGATCACTGGATTGTCTGGTCCAGACTCTATTACTTACTAGTATATATATATGACTAGTACCTTAACACCATTTATCCTATTTCTAGGACCAGCAAGTTCTGTCCCTGGCAGTGTTGCCTTTAAAGCATGTGTAAGACGGCCAATCCACAGCAAACACACCTCACAAAAGCTTAATGAGTGCAAAGTCTAATTAATCCCCTAAGCAGGAGAGGACTTTAATGCATTGTACGTCTATTTACTCCCGAATAGCTAAGCTGAAGTAGAAAGGTTACTCGGTGCAAACTCAGTAGCGATCCTCTACCCGAGTTATCCCAAGTTTGGCAAAAACTCTGTAAATACGAGGGAAAGGGCCGATTAAGCTGAGAGGTCAACGAGTGCATTTTGCTGCATCAGTCCTAATGCATTATGGGAGCTGTAGATCGTTTGCAAGGTGAAGGCGTAATATAGAACATGACATTATTATTGAATTTTTAAGAAATTAAGTTTTGAATAAATTATTAAATTAAAACTCACAAATTTTACAACTTGAAGAGTTACTTGATGGATCCCTAAATTTAATCTTTACAATAAATATCACAATTCACAGCCGCAATTCACACAACAAACCAAAACAGTTATAAATAGCTCTCACTGAATTAAAATTAGCACACTGCAATGACATTTAAAATCAGAAGCCAAATTTAAATTGATTGTAATCCACACTATCATTTAAGGTTTGAACCAAATTAGAGCATGTCCGCTTCTAAAGCAATGTCTGTAATGCTCATTCAGGGCTAATGAGATGCACTGTGTGACCCCGTACCATGGATAATTCAACACACACACACATACTACTACATGAAGATGACACCTGTTATAGCTGCCAGAGGAATGTGTAGTGGGGTCACTCGGTGCACTTCCCCACCACTGTTGGTAAATCTGTGTAGCCCGGCATGGGGTCACTCGGTGCAGTTGGTGTTCTTCTGTTTATAGTAGCTCATTCAGCCGACTCAGCAGTTTGTAAAGGCAGCTGTCAATGAAGGCGAAGTCCATTCATGACTAGAATGTCACACACTGCACTCAGCTCACAATCAACAAGTTCTCACAAGAAATTAACAAAATTCTAGACTAACACTTAGTCTCTAAATATATATACTTTGGATAGTAACAAATATACCCATTTAAATTGAAAAGGAGCCCCAGTGAGATCTAGACTGGCTTCATTTGGGGCTTTAGCATTGCAGGGAGGGCTTGGCAGTAGGGAACATAATGTGGATTGGGGCTGTGAGACAGACTGACAAAATTCAAACATGGAGTAATATTTTCATGAACCATGCATACAAATCTATCATAATCAACACATATTTAACCTGATTCCTACACCATGTAAACAAAACAATTAAAAGAGCTGTCCAAAATCGTCAAATATCTCAAAAATAAATCTCCTTTTATTGGTTGAGTGAGTGTGAGAAAAAAAAATATCATGAAATTTATCTTCCTGTTAACATTAAAAAAGCACTTTTAAATATATCAGAGCAAGGGTCGCCGTACTGTCAGGTTTGAGGTGTACGTTTCATCATGTTTACTCACGGGGGTCAAGCCAGTGTGTTGTAGACTTCATGTAGGTTGAGATGTTTATGGTGTTTACACAAATCAGCATACATAAACAGGCCTCTTAAATTCACAGGGTAAAACCGTGTTTGCTTTGCGATGCTCCAAAGCATATGCATGACACAGAAATTGTCATTCATGTTGTCGACATGATCGTGATTTACTTGTGGCTTGTCGATCACAAAGTACAAACCGCTTATCAACGATGACGCACGGCGGCAAATCACAATACCTTTTCAGCACTCGTACAGGATTATGCTAATGATAATGTTCGCCTGTGTACATTTGTATGTTAAACAGGCTTTGGGGTTCCTTTGAGGGGGACTCGGTGTATGTTGAAATCCTCTTGTCCGAGTGCACGTTATGAAAAGCTTAAAGGAATCACTTGACTTTTAAACATTCACTCCGAGTTAAACATGATAATCGAAACAGAATGGTTGGTAATGTACGCAGATGTGGTCGGGTCATTAACCCCTCTGTCTCCACTGTCGTCAACTGTCACCGATGTTGTCACCAATGGTGTTGACAGCAATGTCGGTGTTGTTACCAATGCTGTAAGTCTTCTTGCCAATGCTATGAGACATCAGATACAATAAACTACATCAACTTCATAACAAACATTGTTTTTCCCAATTTTTTAATAAAAAACTTGCTCATAAATTATCAACATTTCTATGAAGCACAATGTACTTAAAGTTATTTTCTGATGTAAACAGAAAAAACCGATATCTCAATTGAAATTAAAATACTATACTCAGTGAATCTTGTTTTGTGGTTGAGCGTAAACTACAGGCTAATGCCGAACGCACCTGAAGCACCTGCTTGACGGATCTCCATGGAAGTAAGCTTTCGTAAATCCCACTCACATTTAGGACATTAAACATGTCAAGGGTTTATAATCTCATAAAACATGGAAACACACAAACAGGTCTTGAGACCATGGTAAACAACTTCCTATTTCCAGCGTAACTTATTTACGACTGTACTCACACCAAATAAACTTGAACTCGAAAGATTTCGGGCATCTGTATCCGAATAAACAATTTACAAGCAAACACTGTGAAATTCCCTGCACTTATCAGGGTTATATTATGTTACCCAGTTAAGGAATAGGATTTGTGTTTTATTGTTGAATGAATATGAAAGGATTTGAATATTTATTCACTAGTTGACATTAATGTACTTTGTGAAGGCTGGAATATCTTGAGACGTAATAAAATCACTTGACTTAACTTGAAAATCCCTCTCGTCTTATCACATGGTCATTTGGTTTGATCACAAAGTGTTCAGAATTTTGTGGACTAACGTATAGTCCCAGAATATATATATATATATATACACATACACACAAATTTAAAAAGAGCTTGAGGCAGTGGGGTAGCCTTGTGGTTACAGCGTTCGCTCATCATGCCGAAGACCAGGGCCTATATTTTCGAAGCTCTCTTAGCGCTAAGATAGTCGTAAGTTAATGTTGATGTATGGCACTTACGACTATCTTAGTGCTAAGAGAGTTTCCCCCACATAAGTACAATGGTGTCCCTGCCTCAATGTTGTGTGTTGCTGAGTGATGGCTGACTCCGCGACTGACTCAGTGACTGCCCCCCCTCACTCACTCATGACATGACTGGTTTCAGGTTGTGACCAGGGTATCGGACACGAGCTGGCCAAGAAGCTGGACAGCATGGGTCTGCATGTGTTTGCTGGCTGCCTCTTCAAGGATGGACCCGGCGAGACACTGCTGAAAGAGACTTGCTCCGACCGCCTCAAGACTCTGCAGCTGGATGTGCGAGACATGGCGCAGGTTGAGAAGGCGGCCATCTTTGTTGATGAGAACCTCGGAGACAATGGTAGGTGCACATGATAACTACTGCTTACAATTCACAGGAACTGTTGGAATGTAGATGGCTTATACCGACTCACAGAATATTCAACATTGTCGGATTTCAGATTTTCAAATGAATTTATAGTCAGTTATTAAATTTTACAACCATGATGTAACCATGACAGTTCCGACCACATGGTCCTAAACCCTTCCATTTGTCATTCAGAACTGTGGGGCATCGTCAACAACGCCGGCATTTGCTACATCGGCAACGTCGAGATGATGACGATGGAAGACATGCAGAAGATCATGGCAGTCAACTACTTCGGCCCCGTCAATGTCTGCAAGGCCTTCCTCCCCTCTGCTCCGCCGTAGCCGTGGACGTCTTGTTAACATCGCCAGCAATGGGCGTCCACCACAGAAGGAGTGAGTTGAGGCTCAACATTTCAGTACATAATGTCGCATCAGCGCCATGTTCAGAAACCAAAACTGATGCAGGGTATTTAGTCTCCAATGAAAATGAGGATGGTGATAGCAAACCATGATCTGTCAGATTGAACCCATGGTCCACAATTAGGGAACACACATTGAGAAATATACATTTGCATCACGTTCTACTATAAAAACAAATAAATCTTTCTCACATCACTTTGTGTCAACCTATGATGAAAGTTGAAGCCCGATACATAATACTACAGTCCGCCCGGAGAGCGGAAGGTCGCGGGTTCATCCCCGACCGCGTCATACCAAAAGACGTTAAAATATGGTAATTGTTGGTCCCTGCCTGGCGTTCGGCATTAATGGGTACAACAAGGACTGGTCGGCTCGGAGTCAGTATATGTCTGAGTGGGGTATTCATGCTTCACTGCGGCATGTATCTCAGTGGGCTAGCACTACAAAACCAGCTTAAGTCTGGGCTAGTACAAGCAGCCACACATACACACACACACACATGCACGTCGTCATATGAGCGAAATATTCTCAAGCATGACGTTAAATCCAATTTCACCTCACCTCACCTCATAATACTACAACAGTGGTCACATCTTAAACTAAACAGCTGCTATATTTGTAGCTATGAACAGATAATGGATTGCCCAAGGATAGAAATGAGTATTTGTGGAAGTACGACACTGTTTATGTGATGCAACACTTCCCTTTTGTGGAAGTACGACACTGTTTATGTGATGCAACACTTCTCTTTTACTACATGATTGTGGTTTTGCCTGCAGGTTTGGCGCCAATCCCCTTGATGGGTGTCTACTGTGCTTCCAAGGCAGCGCTGGCCAGCATGACCGAAGTGTGGCGCTACGAGCTGCAGGCGTGGGGCATCAACGTCTCCATGATCATCCCCAGCGGATACAAAACAGGTACAGAGATACCATGGTTACCATGGTTACAAGACTTGATAACTTGCCCCAAATTTTGTCTGTTTTGAGTGAAACAGTACGGAAATTATTATTAAGTCTAAAATCTGCTACATCGCAACACTCTAGCGACATAGGGGAGGGAAGCATCAGTTTTGGGCATGACAAGTGAACGCATTATCCATTATATTCTGAAGTATCGAATGGTTTATGATTGCAATGAAGATAACTGCAGTGGATATTCTACAAAATGTTTACAAAATATACGGTACCAAGCATTATTCTAACTCCTCCCCTCTGTTCTTAGGTATCCTTGGTTACGACAAAGACAAGACTGCCGAACGCTGGTGGAAAGCCGCCAGTGATGCAGTCAGGAACGATTATGGCAAGGACTGCTTTCATATCAAGTTACGAAATGGAGGTAAGAACAATATTCATTGATGGATGTTAAGTTCACAGAATTTCAATTTCAAAAATGAAAGCTATGGGTCGGTGACAGCTGCGTCAAAATTAGGTTGGGTTGTTGGGATTCTTTCTTTCTTTTATATACAATGTATAGTAGGTAAAGTTTGCTGGATTGTCAAGTCTTTATGTAGAGAGACATCAGTTGTGAATGAAAGTTCATGTTAATTTTAACTTAAGTGACCATGATCACAAAACTTATTTATTTAACCAACATAACTGTATTCAGAAAATATTTCTCAACACATATTGTTTGAAAAGTTTACTGTGGTATAACGGTACACCATGCAGTT
Organism: Haliotis rubra; assembly: GCF_003918875.1. NCBI lineage: Eukaryota > Metazoa > Mollusca > Gastropoda > Lepetellida > Haliotidae > Haliotis > Haliotis rubra. Next base: position 310,545 of record NW_025767485.1, on the reverse strand, counting down.
CTAGCAATAAACATAAAACGACAGTGACAATTTCAATCTCACATTTCACCTTCGTTTTTCCAGACAATGTCCTCAGCAGCGACCTGTCTCCCATTATCCAGTCGATTGTGGATGCTCTCCTCTCAACCAAGCCCAAAACATTTTACTACAAAGGCATCTTGTCTCGATCACTTCCCTTCCTGTACCTGCATCTGCCGGTCTGCATCAGCGACCCCATCATGAAAGTCATTGCAAACTGGTACGATTTCTCACCAAGAGCCTTGAAGAAGTGAACAGCCCATTCAGTTGTCAAAGGGGCCAAATAAACTCTCCAAAGAGAAAGTAACTCTCCATGTTGAATGCCACAAGGGGAGATAACTCTCAAGTCTGACCCAATGCAGACAAGAAACTGTGCCAAATATAGATCCGTGTTCGAAATGAAGGAAGTTTTGGCATTCTTAGGGTTACCGGTGTCGTACATTGTATTTAAATCTAACAATTGACATCAGTTGTGAATTACAAACAATGGACCCGATCAAATAGAAAAGAATCCTTGACTTTTGTTCCTGATTTACAACACTGTAGATAACAGTTAATATCTAGAGATTTAGCATTAACAATGGTGGACAAATCTGTTTTGAAGCTGGTTTTTAAAACAATTTGATCTACAAGCCATGGTTGTGAATAGATTAATAGTAAAAATATTGAAATGTTGTTTGATAAATATATACATGCATACTGCAAACAATGGCAGCTTTTATACTCTAACAAGTTTTTCAAGATATGTACATAGACTGTAAAAACGGATCAACCAAAAAGTTGGGATGTCCATCATATCTCGGTAGATTGATATGAGAAATGACCCATACTGACCAAGTCAGACAGAAAGTATCAAAATATTGAAATATATTTTCTTTAAACTTGTCAGTACGTGTTAATTTGGCAAGATCAATGTATCTTCTGTCAAGAGTGAGCCTACATTTGATTTAAAACCTTAAAACAATAACTCTTTTTTCCAAATTTTGTCAGAATATTTTCTAAAAATGGTTCTATTGAGGAGTTTAACCTGATTTCAATCCAGATGCTACATTTTTCATTTTCTCTCCTCCTCTTGGCATACTGACCAATAAAATCTGTAAAAGTAGCAATTAATCTGAATTAAATTAAAGTAATCTGAACTAATACGGTTTTCCAGGGACTGCACAGCATGAGCACATCAACAAGCTGTGTGCCAGCTCACTCTTCCCTTTAAGCCATCTGGAGTTACTTCCCTTAGTTCTCTTTCTGAGCAGACGTGTATCAAGAAAACTGACATCTCCCAGAAACTTTATCACCATTATTTTAGATTGACATTTTTACACAGGATAACTTTATTTCTGCGACTAAAAGTCAGTTTAGAAAACTTTAATACACGACTAAATGTGCATTGATCACCTTTGATGCCACAGTTTGTCATGTGACATTTATTGTGCCAAACTGTTCTCTGAAAAAGCGAGAAATTTTTCGAGGACTCATGTCACAGACAGAATTACTGACCTTTCTATTTGAAAAATTAATTCAATATAAAGTTTGATGGCTGAATTTACTTATATAAAAAGGTCCAATGCTCCATGTTTGACAAGAATAATGTGATATCCATGTATACATTTATGCATAATCATTATGCAGCTTACATTTAGTAAAATCTGATAATTTTTCTAAACAAGCATGTTAACAAAATGACATTATCAAAATGAATCATCATCTTCATCATCATCATCATCGATTGTACATATATCATAAACCAGTGCTCACTGAATGAAATAAATGTAAGGCCGATTTCTTTTGTTGGGTTACGGATTTTGACTGTCAAAAAAAAGGGGGTTGGTCGGTTTAAAATCCCAACCAGACCATAAACACATTGACAAAAGATTTTTTAAAAACATCTTAATAGTTGAAATTGATGAGTAGTTGATCAAAATATGAAAAGATTCATAATTTATTGTTTGTTTTCGGCTTAGTTATATTATCAAACTGATCTACCTCATTAAAATCCATTCTTACAATTTTGAAGTCACTTCGTAAACTGATGCAAAGAGAAAATGTCAGGCCAGGACATGTTGTACATAATAATTAACCACATTACGGGTAAACAATGTTCTTTGAACCAAAATATGATTGTTGTCTCTTATATGCGTAGTTGGAATATCGAGACATGTTGATATACGACAGAATGTGATATGATTCTGAACATCCAAATGGCTGTCAATATACTCAAGGAATGAAAAAAAGGAACAGCTATGTTGCAAGTATGCCAACATTTTGTATCGATTATAACAGAAGTGTATTGACAGGGTTCCCACATTTTTGTGAAAATAAATTCCATGATTTTTCCATTTTTCAAGTCAAAATAGCTTTTTCCGGACACAACATATGTCCTTGGGTAGTTTGATACCTATAAACATATATTACTGTGTCTAAAATAAAACACTATCTTAAATACTTTCTCCCGTCTCCCCTTACAGCTGTACATGCACACCTCTTTATGAGATGACATAATAAAAATGAAACATCGAGTGTAGCAATTTTGCGTTTACCCTTTAACTAATTTTATTGACATATAAGCAATATAAAACATGTTATTATTGTTTAGACTTTTAGTACCACATGTATTTAAGCAAGTATTCACATATATGGAAACTAATCCCGATACACATGTTGATGGCTGCTGAAGCCCTTGTAGTACTGTTAAGATATACAGTTTTGTTAGATAAAAAAACCCATGATTTTTCCATGATTTCATCTACTTTTCAAATTCCATGAATTTTCCAAGGAAAATCGGGTGAAATTTCCAGGTCTTGTGGGAGCCCTGATTGATAACAACGGATGCAAATATTTCAATCCGACATATTTTGTTGACAAGCAAAGGTCTTATTGAACACACCATTGATTTAGTAAAATCTTGCCACAAGTGTCCTATGATTCAACCATCAGTATGTTAGATCTTTCCATAAGAAATACGCAAAGAAAATGTGTGAATTCCTGATCAGCTAATGAGAAACTAAGAATGATAGAAAATAAGAGAAAAAAGATTAATATCTATTTTTGATCATTCCCATCACATTTACTGACATTCGTTGTCTTAATTTGACCAAATTTATGCTTAAAATCCATGTTATTGCTACAATAACATAATACTGATCAAATTCAAGATGGCTGCTATGAACTGCCATTGTGTTCAGGTAGCCTCTGAATATTCAGTAGATATTTCTGTGGAAGGATCACCTGGGTGAAGGTGGCAGCAGTTGTGTTATGTTGAAATGAATTCATATCCATCATGAAAGAAAGAATAAATGAATAAAGAAAATCATGTCTTATGTCTTTTTGTCTGAAATGGAGCGTTACATTGGAATGTGCAAGATTATTGCAGAGGCATGTGGCTGTTTGTTACTTGGACAGACTAATGCTGGTTACAAAATGTATTTAGTACCAGCTAGTGGTGGTCCGATTAATTGAAATTATCGAAGATTGGTTGCAAACCATCATGTTTTCTCATAATCAAACGCAAACAATTCTGGAACAATTGTTTGCATTAACAATATTTTTCACAAGGTTGGTTTTGTCTGTTACATTTAATAAATACGGCCATATTTCCCAGTTCTCGTAAAATCCCCTAGCAGAAAAATTGCTACACAAATTATCTCCCTTCTTTCTATCCAATCAGAACACGTGATACATCGACTTAGATCCAATATGGCGGCCGCCATGGAGTTAGTTGATCAAAATGCGAAGGTTAGATTCGGTATTTCATGTTAAACTGAAAATCATAAACCAGCAATAGAGACTGCAGGAATCAATCGACAAGATGTTTTTGTTGATGTGACACACAAGATATTTACTGGCTAGCTTGTCCGTTGTCAAAGTGAGTGAGTGAGTTTGATTTTACGCCGCTTTTAGCAATATTCCAGCAATATCACAGCGGGGGACACCAGAAATGGGCTTCAAACATTTTACCCATGTGGGGAATCGAACCCGGGCCTTCGGCGTGACGAGCGAACGCTTTACTCACTAGGCTACCCCACCGCCCCCGTTGTCAAAGGGTTGATGGAGTCGCCATTGATCCGCCATTACATGACTGAGTTCTGTCTAGAAGAAACGTTCGCGCATTGGGGAAGAGGTTCTAGTTTTCCCAAAGCATACAGAAATTACTGAGGCTTTGCAAATGATCACTTTTGAAACAATGTCGTTGAATGCACAACTAAATCTGATTGCAACCAATCTCGAACCATGAACACTCGCACAATGAAAGGGCCGCATTAAAACTGAGGTACGTGGGACATGGGTACGTGGGTACTTTAGTGACCTCTGTGGGAAGAGAATGGGCAACAAGTAGCCTCAGACAGATTCTGGCCTAGGGATTAAAACAGAAATTCACAGACTCTCTATGCACAACACTGATAACATAACCACCTGCGAGAGTGAGTGAGTGAGTTTAGTTTTACACCGCTTTTAGCAATATTCCAGCAACATCAAAATGGGGGACACCAGAAATTGGCTTCACACACTGTACCCATGTGGGGATTCGAACTCGGGTCTTCCGCATGATGAACAAACGCTTTGACCATTAGGGCTATCCCACCATCCGATGACCACCTGGATTGGATAACACATTGACAGTATCTTCTCTGTTTAAACTCTAACTAAATTCACTATTCTTACAACAAGCAGGGTTCACGACAACCAAGCAGCTGCCATTACAATAAGGCTGTTCAATATAAGTTGTAACCGGTTTTCTGGTATTTACCAGATCAGACCTGAAAACGATACATATTGCAATACGCTGATCGAAAACTGATATTTTGACATATATTCAGAAAACTTTGTAACACCGGAAACCTTGATGATTGTGGCAATTGTGAATGGTGGTGGGAATGATCAGCGGTGAAAATTATATTTAACTGTACTGTTAAGTTGGGTTTGAAGTTGTGTTCTTAATTTATTTTCAAGTATTTCCGCAATGTTTTGGATTTGAATGTTTTAAATATTAGCTTATTAATGACCAGTGATCTATGATCTGTCCTAACCAGGTCAAGTTGCTGTCTAAAATCTCGGCATTTTTTAGCGTGGAGAAACTAGTTCAAACTAGTAACTACTGTGTTGATGTAACTTGTTCTTTTCCTTGTTTCATTTGTGCCAAATATTATTTAAGTTTTATTTTGACATTATTAACAATTTCTTTTAGAGCTTAATCAAGCATAGTGATTTTGTTGCTTTTGCTTTATAAATCAAGTATTAACTCGATTATAAATAGTTTTCATTGTTAAAAAAACTTCATGCAATATATTGCCATACATATCTATTTCTCAACCAGTCTTGTTCCTGTTGTATGATCCCCAGGGAGTTGAGATTGACAATACGATGTGCCGTTGAGATTGACATCCAGTGAACGAGGGAAAAACAAAGCGCCTTTGAGCAGCCGAGCTGAGCTGGATATCGGCGCTATACAAATGTTAGTATGTATGTATGTAGAGGAATCTTTAAGGATAGGCTCAAGAAACAGGCAACGTGAAAGGATACGTTTCAATGTTTGTCTATTTTGACCTGAGTGTTGGATGATCTGTTTGATTGGTATTATGCTATTCTATGAGTGTTGGATATTTACACAGTACACATAATTTGTGACAGAAGGGGCAGGTTTGACACTCAGTGTTTGTTGTTAGGGTGCAGCATCAGTTCCACAACACAATATCAGAATCAGTTGTTTAACAAGCAGTTTTCATAGAGAGCCTTCAGTGCGGACTGAATCATCTGGCTAAAACTGTTGTAGCAGTTTCAAGGATCAAAATTAGTAGTTTGACCATTAGTAGTCAACTAAATACTGCTAAAAACATGATGGATTCTGAGAAAGATAATATGACACTAATCAAAGAGTGAAGCTTTAATTTCACATACCTCCAACAGCAGATTTCCAAAATATCAGCATTACATTCCTTCTTGTCTCTTTCTTGGCGAAAATGTAATTAATTGATAAAACTTGTTTTTGTCTATATATCCGAAGTTTAATGAATCTTCATAATATTTCTTAGAATTTCTAGTGCAATTTCATTGGCGTAGTTTGAGGCTAAAATTCGTAATGACTATGATAAAATCATAGAGTTTGGCATCTCGGTGTTTGTGTAACCTTAAGGAGGGACTTACAGAGTTATCTCCCCTTCATCTTTATCACGTTCAAGCTGGCTGTAATTTGGTACAGAACAGTTCAGTGCTGTGAGATGGACTCAAGGTAAATCCCTGATACAACTTAAAATATATATAAGGACTAGTGTTGGGAATTGGTTAAAATCTCATAATTGATGATTGTTTCATTACAGCCAATCAATCATCGAAAATCGAAAAAAATTGGTTAGCATCATTTTTCAGATTTTTCTATCCAGGTAGTTATTGCAGATAAGTATAACATGATGCAACTTGCTACTTTAATGTGATAACTGATATATCATGAAGAAAAACTTCAGTCATTACTTTTCAGTTAGTCAAGAGAGTTTTCTAACAATTAAACACATTTTCAGGCCCTGACAACTTCAAAGATATGTTCAAACTATGCCAAGTGTTTCAAACATTAAACCAGTAGTTCCAAAATCATTTGTGTTCTCGATTTTGAGAAAATGTAATCCATTGGTTGGTCATTTGGTCACTTCGGCGACCAATCTTCGCTTTTATTTCAATTAATCGGACCACCACTTGTGAAAGAAGCAGTGAAGTTGTATTACAGCAAGGCACCTTTATGATGGAATTGTCAGTGATGTGATATGTATATCAGATGCTTTACCTGCAGAGCTACAATTACCCATCAAGTAACTTTTTGGGTCAAGTCATGAGTACAAACAAGAGTGAGTGAGTGAAAAGGAGTGAGTAGGAGTGAGGTGCAGTGAGTGGAGTGAGGAGGAGTGAGTGAGTGAGTGAGTGCAGTGAGTGGTGAGTGAGTTGAGGAGTGGGAGATTGAGTGGTGAGTGAGTGAGTGAGGAGTGAGTGAGCAGAGTGATTCAGTAGGAGGAGCAGCAAGTGAGTGGGAGTGAGTGAGTGAGTGAGTGGAGTGAGTGAGTGGCATCAACTCCAGTCTGAGTGAGTGGTGCAGAGTGAGGAGGAGTGAGAACTTCTAAGTGGAGGAGTGAGGCACTGGCTTGAGTGAGTGAGTGAGTGAGTGATTTCTCCCATGTGAGTGAGCGGAGTGAGTCTACCTCTCTGAGTGAGTGAGTGTAGTGAGTGAGGTTTTTTTAGCAATATTCCAGCAGCACACGGGCGGGGACACCAGAAATGGGCTTCACACAATGTACCCATGTGGGGAATCGAACCCCATCTTGGTCTTCAGCTGCATACCCAAGGGCGGGATGTGCATTATTATTTTAACCACTAGGCCACCCCACACCCATTGAGTCATGTACCCGCTTGTGTTCATCTCAACAAATAAATTATACCCACCTCACTCAAACTCAAATGGGTATTTTGCCATTTCCATTATTTGTGAAAATATTTGATCTGTAATATGAGAAAGGATAAGAAAGACTGCAAGTTGCCCAGTTCATGTGCTGAAATAGAACCTCAGATATTCTATCTATATCAGTAACCTCCATCTGTGACACATGGGTCTGCTTAGTTCAAATAATAATAATAATAATAATGTCCACTTGTATGGCGCCGTTTCCACACACTAGTGTATGCTCATGGCGCCTAGTAGGTTTACTGTATGTTACAGTTCGCAAGCTAAGATTTGACATCTTTGTGAGTACGCATGTAAGATCAAATTTATTGAGTATTTAGGAATAGGAATTGAGTTTTCACATAAATATTTGCTTAAGTTCCACAGTTTATCTGTACCTCTGACCGCTCACGTGAAAACCAATGAGCATAGGTACAGTGTTGAGAAACAAAGAAACCGGGATTCGAACCGATGATCATGGGCTGCTGGTTTGCAAAGGGAGGTAACTCTACACAGCAAATTGTGATGTTTCAGGTGACAGGGCCTCTCATGCCCCTCAAAGGCTTCGTATTGAACATGCATTAAGATGACTGTCACGATTTTATTAAGTGCACTCAAAAATATATGCAACATAGAATAGCCAACCTGACAACAATAATAAACTAGGTCGTGTTTCCATGGAAACAGCAACAAACAACAAAATTCTGAAAAAATTTAAAATAGCAAAAGGCACATAAATGGGTAATGATTAACATGTGTGTGAAGTTTGGTGAACCTAGCATGTAAACTTTAAGAGATATGCTACGGACAAAACCATCAAACACATTTGGCACTAAGTCATGTTTCCATGGAAACTGCACAAAACAAAATTCTGAAAAACTTCAAAATAGCAAAAGGAACATCTATGGGTAATGATTAACATGTGTGTGAAGTTTGGTGAACCTAGCATGTAAACTTTAAGAGACATGCTCTGGACAAAGTTTCGGGACGGAAGGACGGAAAGACGGAAGGACAGAATGAACGCTATATACCCCCGTTACTTCAACATAGAATAACCAACCTGGAGGAACCGTCTCTCTTGCATTAGTGTTACTGGTAGATACTTGTAAGAAAAATACTTGCTTGTACTAGGATTGTGTGAGTGAGTCAGTCTGGTATAATGCTGCTATGAACACTTAGGCGTGACGAGCCAACACTTTTTTTTTCTTGAACGAAATCTAAGGTGTGTCTCCACTACTACCTATATGCACAGTTATTGACAGGCCTAGGGACCTGCATTCTCTTCCCACAGAGGTTACTTGTCATATCTTCCTACGAACCTCTGTTCTAATACCGCCATATTTCCCGGTTCTCGTAAAATCCCCTAGCGGCAAAAGATCGTAACACGAATTATCTCCCTTCTTTCTATCCAATCAGAACACGTGTTACATCGACTTAGATTCAACTTGACTAACACAAGCAAATGTGGGGCTACAAATATCCTCCATCTGCCGGGGAATTGTGTTGATGTTACACACAAGACGTTTAATGGCTAGCTTGTCCGTTGTCAACGAGGGCGATGGAGACGCCACTGATCCGCCATAACATGACTGAGTTCTGTCTAGAAGAAACGTTTGCGCATCGCGCAGGGGAAGAAATTTAGTTTTTCTCGAAGCATACGGAAATTACCGAGGCCTTGCGAATGATCACTTTTGAAACAACGTCGCTGATTGCACAACTAAATCTGATTGCCTCCAATCACGAGTCTTGAACGCTCACACCATGAAAGGGCCGTATTAGAACAGAGGTTACGTAGGAAGATATGACAGGAGTAACCTCTGTGGGAAGAGAATGAGGGACCTGGTTAAATAACATAACACTAACAATAGTGCACTTTTAAAATTATAGCGCCATACCATAATGAATATCTTGCTCAAAGTGCTATCATTATTACCCTGGATAACCCAAGCTGCCTGTGAAGAGCTAGAAGGTTAATAAGTCACATGACTTATACCACCGGGTACCCATTTTCTGCTGGGTGAACAGAGGCAAGTTTTAACAAACTCACTCGCCTAAGGTGAGACCACATGTATCACATGTGCTTAGTTGTGGGGCAGGACTAAGTTCAAGAAACTCTCAGGAGTCAAGCTCCCAAACACGGTCACCAATCGAAGAGCTCTCCATGCTCAACGTTGCTTAACTTCAACTGATTTGTGACCTGAGCTCTATGTGCAGGACCAGAAACCACATCAACAGAAACCAGCTGTAAGTTTGGGTTCTGTGATATATGTCAAAGGGAAAAATGAAACCTGAAATGTGTTGTGTCAAAACAAGAAACAGTTCTAGATTTCCACATGACAAACTGACTCACCGACTGTTTCCTTCTGTCTTGTAAGATGGTCAAAGAATTTGGTGCGACTGGCGAAGAGGCCCCCGCACGTGGGACAGGCAACTACTTTCTCCTGAGTGTGGCTGCGTAGGTGTTCTCGAAGCTTGTGCTTGCTCTTAAAACGGGTATCACAGTCTGGAAGGCAAGGGAATCTATCACTAACTGACAAACTGGGCTCGAAATGGAAATACTGATTCACATTGTACCAGGTGTAACTTTCTGTAAGTTGTATGAAAATCTAGTCACAGGTTCCAACCGGGCCCACTTGCACAAAACAATGTAAACACTACCATATTCTAACACCATCCATCCATCACACTTCCATCCATCCACCCACTCGCTCTTCCATCGAAACACCCAACCACCCTTCCATCCATCCACTCACCCTGGACCAACTTGCACAAAAAAATCTAAACACTACCACATTCTAACACCATCCATCCACCACCCTTGCATTCATCCAACCACTCGCTCTTCCATCCAAACACCCACCCACCCTTCCATCCATCCACTCACCCTGGACCAACTTGCACAAAACAATCTAAACACTACCACATTCTAACACCATTCATCCATCCGCCCATTCATCCATCAAACCACACACTCATCCATCCATCCACCCTCCCACCTATCCATCCTACCATCCAACCAACCACACATCCATCCATCCACCCTCCCACTTATCCATCCTACCATCCAACCAACCACACATCCATCCATCCACCCTCCCACTTATCCATCCTACCATCCAACCAACCACACATCCATCCATCCACCCTCCCACCTATCCATCCTTCCATCCAACCAACCACTCATCCATCCATCCACCCTCCCCTATCCATCCTTCCATCCAACCAACCACACATCCATCCATCCACCCTCCCACCTATCCATCCTTCCATCCAACCAACCACTCATCCATCCACCCTCCCACCTATCCATCCTTCCATCCAACCAACCACACATCCATCCATCTATCCATTCACCATGCCTCCATCCACCTATCCACCCATTCCACTGCCCTCCTACGGACCTGTCCATCTACACTGACAGCCTCCTTTGATGTTGTTGCCGTTGGGGAATTCCTCGCAGTGGTTGGCCACATGGTTGTAGAATATCACAGGATTGTCACACACAGCCTGAAAATATACAAAAAACATTGTTGACAGGTCAGTGGGTTAATGTGATGTCAAAGATCTGACACAGCAACACGCTAGTACACATTTGCTGTGTTTGTTGTTAAGGCTGCACTCAGCAATCTTGCTGCTACATAGCGATGGTCAGTAAACAATCAGGTCTGGACCAAACAATCCATAATGAGCATAGATCTACTGAATTGGGACTGGTCAACCAAGTCAGTGAGTCTGACCACATGCTGTCCAGCCACACTGTAGACTAGCCAACCACACCCTGACCTACTGTAACGACGGAGACTAAGCCACACTGTAGACTAGCCAACCACACCCTGACCTACTGTAACGACGGAGACTAAGCCACACTGTAGACTAGCCAACCACACCCTGACCTACTGTAACGACGGAGACTAAGCCACACTGTAGACTAGCCAACCACACCCTGACCTACTGTAATGATGGAGACTAAGCCACACTGTAGACTAGCCAACCACACCCTGACCTACTGTAACGATGGAGACTAAGCCACACTGTAGACTAGCCAACCACACCCTGACCTACTGTAACGATGGAGACTAAGCTAAGCCACACTGTAGACTAGCCAACCACACTGTAGACTGACCTACTGACCTACTGTAACGATGGAGACTAAGCCACACTGTAGACTAGCCAACCACACCCTGACCTACTGTAACGACGGAGACTAAGCCACACTGTAGACTAGCCAACCACACCCTGACCTACTGTAACGATGGAGACTAAGCCACACTGTAGACTAGCCAACCACACCCTGACCTACTGTAACGACGGAGACTAAGCCACACTGTAGACTAGCCAACCACACCCTGACCTACTGTAACGACGGAGACTAAGCCACACTGTAGACTAGCCAGCCACACCCTGACCTACTGTAACGATGGAGACTAAGCCACACTGTAGACTAGCCAACCACACCCTGACCTACTGTAATGACGGAGACTAAGCCACACTGTAGACTAGCCAACCACACCCTGACCTACTGTAATGATGGAGACTAAGCCACACTGTAGACTAGCCAACCACACCCTGACCTACTGTAACGATGGAGACTAAGCTACACTGTAGACTAGCCAACCACACCCTGACCTACTGTAACGATGGAGACTAAGCCACACTGTAGACTAGCCAACCACACCCTGACCTACTGTAGCGATGGAGACTAAGCCACACTGTAGACTAGCCAAGCCACACCACCCTGACCTACTGTAACTGATGGAGACTAAGCCACACTGTAGACTAGCCAACCACACCCTGACCTACTGTAACGATGGAGACTAATGGAGACCACACTGTAGACTAGCCAACCACACCCTGACCTACTGTAATGATGGAGACTAAGCCACACTGTAGACTAGCCAACCACACCCTGACCTACTGTAACGATGGAGACTAAGCACACACTGTAGACTAGCCAACCACACCCTGACCTACTGTAAGCGGTGGAGACTAAGCCACACTGTAGACTAGCCAACCACACCCTGACCTACTGTAACGATGGAGACTAAGCCACACTGTAGACTAGCCAACCACACCCTGACCTACTGTAACGATGGAGACTAAGCCACACTGTAGACTAGCCAACCACACCCTGACCTACTGTAACGATGGAGACTAAGCCACACTGTAGACTAGCCAACCACACCCTGACCTACTGTAATGACGGAGACTAAGCCACACTGTAGACTAGCCAACCACACCCTGACCTACTGTAATGATGGAGACTAAGCCACACTGTAGACTAGCCAACCACACCCTGACCTACTGTAAGCACACTGGAGACTAAGCCACACTGTAGACTAGCCAACCACACCCTGACCTACTGTAACGACTGAGACTAAAGCCACACTGTAGACCACACCAACTAGCCAACCACACCCTGACCTACTGTAGCGATGGAGACTAAGCCACACTGTAGACTAGCCAACCACACCCTGACCTACTGTAACGATGGAGACTAAGCTACACTGTAGACTAGCCAACCACACCCTGACCTACTGTAACGATGGAGACTAAGCTACACTGTAGACTAGCCAACCACACCCTGACCTACTGTGCGATGGAGACTAAGCCACACTGTAGACTAGCCAACCACACCCTGACCTACTGTAATGACGGAGACTAAGCCACACTGTAGACTAGCCAACCACACCCTGACCTACTGTAACGATGGAGACTAAGCCACACTGTAGACTAGCCAACCACACCCTGACCTACTGTAACTTGTGGAGACTAAGCCACACTGTAGACTAGCCAACCACACCCTGACCTACTGTAACGATGGAGACTAAGCCACACTGTAGACTAGCCAACCACACCCTGACCTACTGTAACGATGGAGACTAAGCCACACTGTAGACTAGCCAACCACACCCTGACCTACTGTAACACTGGAGACTAAGCACACTGTAGACTAGCCAACCACACCCTGACCTACTGTAACGATGGAGACTAAAGCCACACTGTAGACTAGCCAACCACACCCTGACCCTACTGTAACGATGGAGACTAAGCCACACTGTAGACTAGCCAACCACACCCTGACCTACTGTAGCTGGAGACTAACACTGTAGACTAGCCAACCACACCCTGACCTACTGTAGCATGCTGACTAAGCCACACTGTAGACTAGCCAACCACACCCTGACCTACTGTAACGATGGAGACTAAGCCACACTGTAGACTAGCCAACCACACCCTGACCTACTGTAACGGTGGAGACTAAGCCACACTGTAGACTAGCCAGCCCACACCCTGACCTACTGTAGCGATGGAGACGGAGACTAAGCCACACTGTAGACTAGCCAACCACACCCTGACCTACTGTGTGGAGACCAGCCACACTGTAGACTAGCCAACCACACCCTGACCTACTGTAACGGTGGAGACTAAGCCACACTGTAGACTAGCCAACCACACCCTGACCTACTGTAACGACGGAGACTAAGCTACAGTACCCCACATGCTGTCCAGCCACACTGTAGACTAGCCAACCACACCCTGACCTACTGTAACGATGGAGACTAAGCTACAGTACCCCACATGCTGTCCAGCCACACTGTAGACTAGCCAACCACACCCTGACCTACTGTAACGATGGAGACTAAGCTACCGTACCCCACATGCTGTCCAGCCACACTGTAGACTCTCGGGCAGCTCTGGGATCCAGTTCCGACTCTGCCCGTCGATGGTGCACACTGGGTATCTCGTCTTCTTGATGACCACGGCTCCCACACACTTCAGCTTCACGTGGAAGGCGTGGAAATACACGTGACGGTTGAAGTCATGCTTGTCACCGAGTATCTGAGTCCCACAGTCACGCCAACCACAGGAGAATCCTTTCTCTGAAACAACAAGAGAATCTTCCAGAAATCTCCACTGGTACCCTGGAACCATCTACTACTGATAAATTGTATTACCTCCCTTGGCTGGCTCCGCCTGCTCACAGTAGCTAATCTGACAAGCCATTAAAACCAAGCTTGCCAGTGTTAACAAAGATGGCGGAATCAGACGCCAGGGGTCGAAATAACCCATTGCCCGACGTCCGAGTCCAGTGGTTTTTTCTGTCGGGCAAGCAAATTTGTATATCACACTGTACCGGTGTCTAGTTGACATTCCAATGTTAATTATGTTGCTTATTTTTAAAAATCAAAAAGAAAACGGCCAGTATAGAGGACAAAGTTATCAGGGCAAGTGATTTCACATGTGCCACTGTACCGGAGTACACTAGCAATTTTAAAGCATTCCACCCCTGGACGCGATGCTTAACTGCTCGCTATGCGACTCAGATTTAGGGAAATAATCAGACAGACAAATTGACAGGTCTGAAACGTTCAAAAAATATATACAAGAACTCATTCTTCCTCTTTCAGGGTACCTTTGCAACAATTGTTTTGCAAAGTTTAATCTATTAGATAAAAATCGACTTCGACATTGAAAACAAAGTCAACAAACTCCGAATTTCAAGGCAAGATATGATAAAAGCCTTGTGATTGGTACGCTCAACTTCCCAGCGTAGACAGCTGATTGGATAAAAAGCCAGCCAAGAGAGGTAATACAATTATCGGGCCAAGGACTAGATGCATCCAGGGTACTAGTGGAGATTATCGGAATGTATTCCCCGGAGATTATCGAGGATGGAATTCAATTCATCATTAACAATCACTAAAATCGAAGATTCATGAAAAGGAGTGTTTCTGCTTGAGTTTGGATGTTATTTATCAAAACACAATATGCATATTTGAATATATCCATGTGAAGCTGGATGATAGTCAACATGTCTAACTTGACAGTAATGTGATCATTGTTGCCATGAAGTAACACAGACAACGTGGCAAAAACATGTCAGATAATATGTTCTGTTATGGTTTCACTGGATATATAGAGAATACTAAACGATGTCCTGTGTAATACCATATTTATGGGGGGGGGGGTGTAGCCTAGTGGTTAAAGCGTTGGCTCGTCACGCCGAAGACCCGGGTTCGAATCCCCACATGGGTACAATGTGTGAAGCCCATTTCTGGTGTCCCCAAGTCTGGTTGTTGCTGGATTATTGCTAAAAGTGGCGTAAAACCAAACTCAGTCAGTCAGCCATATTTATGAAACGAATGAATGGTTCATGAGTTTCATAAATATGGTATTACACGGGACATTGTTTAGTATTTTAATTATTACTCACCCAACATTAGCAAAACAATATCGAGCAAAGTACTTCTTTCCTGAGAATTCAACAAGTGTGATGACTCTCAGTCTCAGCTTTCCGCAAGTCAAGCTAGGTCTAATATTATTGTGACAGAGGTATTAGCATTGTGACGTCATAACTGTAAACCACTTTGACGTCATACTTATGGCATCATGAGATGTTATTACACAATGTGCAATAACATTGTAAAACTATTAAACAGTGATATCTTCAATAGATGAGTAATGAAATGAACAATACACCAATTGCATTCATTACCCAATATTCCCATTTGTTACCTAATATTAGTGATATGTATCATAACCTTGTAGATTCATGGCAGCCTCAGTGAACACTGACTTTGGCAGCAGCGAATGCCACTGACTTGATTTTATCAAGTTTATCCCTGCAAAATTTGGCGACATTTTGAATGGCAATTTGTCAAAGTCTTCACTGAAAAATGAAATTATGAGAAAGCCTGTCTTTGATGTCCACGGATCTCCAAGTGACCAAGGTCGAAGACAGCTAGACAGAACTTTCAGTTATCACTGCATTTGGTCGCTGTGAGTAACTGTTAATAGGGGTGATATGGTATGCTCTTACCACAGTACGGTACGTATTGAGGTACAAGGCCTTCGGTTCGGTATATGAGATATGATCATAATGCAGAAAAGAAAAGAAATGCACAGATTTTGACAAAATGATTCGATTTCAAGACTGACTGAGGTTGGTTTTATACCGCTTTTAGCAATATTGCAGCAACATCACGGCAGGGGACACCAGAAATGGGCATAACACATTGCACCCATGTGGGGATTCGAACGCGGGTCTTGGACGTGACGAGCCAGCGCGTTAACCACTAGGCTACCCCACCGCCCCTTGATTTCAAGACTTTTAGAAAAGGTTTTAAAAGGTTAAAAACATGACGAAAATAACGATTTTTTAGCGCATTACCGGTATATCGAACCGAAGGCAAACTACTGCGGTATAATGTTTCACCCCTAACTGTCATTATATGTCAATGTCACTGCACTCAGTCATGTGGCAACAGTAATTCTTAATCATGTAAATAGTCCTCCTATCAGTTACAGACGTAACGGTAATTCTAAATATCAAGGAACTTATCAATGTGGCAATTGTATCTCTAAATATCACTGCACCTCGTCACTATAGCAACAGTTATTCTAAAGATCCTTGTTGCCAACACTTTGCCAGTTGTAGTTTCATGCCCCATTATGTTTAGGGTATGATATCGCTTGTACAATGGCTGAATCTACAAGTGAGCTCAGCTGATATTAATTCCACATACTAATCAATAAAATAGTGGTGGTGCGATTAATTGAAATAATCGAAGATTGGTCGCAATGACTAAACGACCAAGCAATCGATCATGTTTTCTCATAGTCGAACACAGACAATTCTGGAACACTTGTTTGCATTAACAATATTTTTCACAAGGTTGGTTTTGTCTGTTACATTTCATAAACATTACAAGCTCGTTCCAAGTCAGGATTGAATTTATCTTAAGACTCCAGGAAATTTATGTTCCTAACATACTAGTCCTCCTTTAAAGATGTTAAATTTGCACATGCATTTTGTGGAATTTGCAAAAAGACTTATAAGAACTACATGTTTTTTCTTTGTTTTTTAGTGCAGTAACAAACATACCCAGAAAAAATTGATAAATGATGCTGACCAATTATTTCCGATGATTGATCGGTTGTCTTGAACCAATCATCAATTATGAGATTTTATCCAATTCCCAACACTACAATAAAAAGAAACAAAGTCATGCCGTATACCAAAAGGTTTTGGGCGGAGTCTGACCCACCTTCAGACGTTGCTGTGGAAACAAGGTTCCAAATGTGAATTCCGATGTGACGGAGGAAGTCTGGGATGTCCGTGAACTGCTCGTCACAATCACCCCACTCACAGTCGTACACCAGCTCACTGTCTGCCACGTCCACACGGATACTGGCTTTCTTCTTCTGGGTGTCAGCCATAACAGCGACTCACCACTCTGAAAGAAATTACTCAAATTAGAAATGTGAAAATCCAGGTTGGAACCTGTCATCAGTAGTGGTGTTCCGATGATCAAAAAATAATCATCAAAAATTGATCGAAAGAAGGATTAAAAATGATTATCGATTGTAAAAAAATATTTTTGATTAATCGGAATTTTGTTGTTTTTGTATAACACCCTTGAATTAAGTATACTAACCATTTAATTTGATGAATATTCACGAACAAACATGCGCTCAACAGCGTAAGGCTCTGCGCATTGTAAAATTTTAACCACTTTTATTGTTTAATTACAATTCCAGTGTATTACTTGCATGCATGCATTTCATTGCATGACAGTATTAGTTAAAAAAACCCATTAATTAGAAATAACCTGGGGAAAAACCCTTAAAATTGGTGATTACATTAAAAATGTATATATTTTGATTATAATCGATAATTCTACCATGAATCAAGAAAATACTAGATTCTGACTGGTTGTTCAGAAAAATCAGATGGCATCAATTGACGCTCATCTGATTGTAAGGCCGCTTCACCGCGCATAGACAAATCTTATTGTGAGAACTACTTCCGTTTGACCATAATGATGGCGGATCATAACAACAACTCCATGGATTTTGACGCTGACTTTCGATTATTCCACATAGGCAATTGGAAATTTTTGGATTAAAAATGCGTTTGATTTCATTGCCCTTCACTGCGTACGTATAGAACACTGCCGCACTACTTCAGCTTGACTACCAACATGACTAATATCAACACAACAGACGTGATGGAAATGCCGATAAAACATTTATTTAAACCCGAAAAATACAATTATATGATCCCCCAATTATGAGGGAACCTCACTATCATATTACCTTATCATAATACACAGCCCCAAACATAAACAAAACAATATCTAACATATAAATCAGAAAGCCTTGTAAAAATTCATCCCTATCTATACAAAATATGCAGCAAAACATTAGTAAACATTTACCTACCTGGTAAATGGTATAGTTAATTCCATTTAGAATGGGAAATTTGCAAGATAGATCTAACAGTCTGGCGAAACACCACATTTATGCCACTCATAGTCATACTCCATCATATCCCGTTGCATCGTTCACAAAATAATTCTGCTCTCTACCAGCTTCCCCGCAAGGTTGTCACTGTTATGTTCATCTACTTTGAAAAACGCTTGGACACAGTCCAGTCCCAAACGATGAAAACAAAGTTCCAAGGAATCACAAGTTAGTCGCATGTACACTAAGCAGCAGCATTGTCACTCTTTTGTCGCATGCCGGGGTGGAGGCAGTACGTGAAATCATGATCGGTCGGTCATAAAAATCAACAGTCTTTGATGAGTTACAGGTCGTAGGTTGATCAGGAAAGGATCTGTTCTTCGATTCTGCAGGGTTCAGATTCAACAGTCAGTCAAGTATTGTCCACTGTCACTTCAAATTTCAACCTTTCGCAAAATGTAAACACTGGCTCGTCCGCCATTTCAAACTGTTGCGTAACTGTCTACTTCGAAGAAAATAAGTAGGTCAGACGATTCCATTATAGTGTGGCCATGGGGGTACAGTTTCACGTTTCGTGTGGAGTTGGGATGAAAAAAACCCCAAGATCTCGGGTATTACATAATTGCATTGAATAAACAGTAGTTTGATTTCTTTGGACAGAATATTGTTATGTTGTAATGTTAAAAAAATACCAACGACACCTACCGCTCCCTTCACAGATGAGTTCAATTCGCCTCTCGTCCCATGCCGGATTACGCAGTGTCTTCCGCAGAGAGAAGAAGTTCGATTTTAAATGGGTCATGGTAGAATGGAGATAACCCTAGTGTGTTTGAAAATCAGAGACATGCTTTACCGAATTGATGGCGACTAAATATTTCAATTGAAACCTCACGCTACGCGTTCAGTTCCAATTGAAATGTAGTCGCCATCAATTCAGTAAAGCATGTCTCTGATTTTCAAACACACTAGGTTTATCTCCTAATTGTTCACAAGTCCTCCAATAATCGATAGTGGATTTGATTTCCGGTTCCCAACACCCGTCATCAGCAACCAATGTCATAATAGGTGGGGGCGGTGGGGTAGCCTAGTGGTTAAAGCGTTGGCTCGTCACGCCGAAGACCCGGGTTCGAATCCCCACATGGGTACAATGTGTGAAGCCCATTTCTGGTGTTCCCGGCCGTGATGTTGCTGGAATATTGCTAAAAGCGGCGTAAAACCAAACTCAGTCAGTCAGTCATAATAGGTGACTGTGGGATCTGGTAGTCAGGCTTGCAGACTTCATTGACACGTCATAATAATAATAATAATATAATAATAATAGTCCATTTACTTTGTGCATTTATCCTGCTCAAAGCGCTGACATATTACCCCTGGTCAACGAGTACAGAACACTTCCTGTAGAGAATACAACTGGTCGCCTGTCAGGCGCACAAGGTTCAAAGTCAGACAACCATCGTATCATACCAGGTACCCAGTTCACGGCTGGGTGGACAGAGGCAAGTTTGAACGAACTCACTTGCCTAAGGTGAGACCACATGTATCACATATGCTTCGTTGTGGGGCAGGATCTATGTTCTTATTACCCACGTGGTCAACGTATGGGTAGTTGCATACTAATCTCGTACGTCACACAAGTGTCGTATCGCGTTGACCTGTGTCGTAACGACTTGACCTGAGATTCTAACGATTTGATTGGAAAACTGATGACCTCTCAGTTAGGTCACGTTGTGACGGAACTACTTGTTCATTCATAACAAACACGTGAATTCATTCATTCTACAACTTAGATGCATTGTGGGAATGTAAACATTGCGAACGTTGCCGTGTCGTTGTTTAATTGTGAGTCGAACTGAGACATTAGATCCGTCGAAAAACATAAGCGCAATGTTTCCACCCAGTGATGTTAGCCGAGTGAAGCGGTTGCAAACCAAGAAAGCGGGTGCTACGGTGTAGTTTACTGTAGGAGGCTGTCACGAGGCAATGACAACTGACATGCATCGTGGCGTCCGGTTACATAGGAAGGACACTTTCGTTTACATTATTAGGTATGTAATGAGACCTCGTTTAGTATTCTCTATATATCAGTCACTGGGTTGTCTGGTCCAGATCTGATTATTTACAGACCGCTGTCATACAGCAAGTGTGGCGTAAACATACAAACAAAAACAAATTAGAAACTTTATAACTCAACATAAGAGGGAATCGGTATTGTTTTACCCTGCTTACAGTAATATTCCAGCAATATCAAGGTGGAGGAAATAGTGGTGTTCCAACTAATTGAAAAAATTCAAAGATTGGTCGAAGTGACTCAAAACGACCAAGCAATCGATCACATTTTCTCATCATCAAACACAAACGATTTTGGAACTACTGTTTTAGTGTTTGAAACACTTGACACTGGAACATATCTCAGAAGTTGTCAGGGCCTGAAACGTGTTTTAGTCTTAGAAAACTCACTTCACTTACTGAAAAGTCATGACTGAATCTTTCATGAAGACTCCGGGAAGTTTATGTTCATGATATATTTGTCATCACTTTAAAATAGCAAGTTGCATCATTTTACATTGGATGTGAAGTTTGCAAATGCAATTTGTGCAGTTTCTAAATATAACAAAAAAACAACAGAGAACCATGTTATACTTATCTGCAATAACAACCTGAATAGGAAAATCTGAAAAATGATGCTAACCAATTCTTTTCGATGATTGCTCGTTGGTAATGAACCAGTTATATCAACTGTGAGATTTCAACCAATTCCCAAACCTAGAGGACACCTGGAATGGGCTTCATACATTGTACTAGGGATGTCACGATACATAAGTTTCATGGATCGATACGTATCACGATACCCAAGTCACAATTCGATTCGCATCATGACACCTATTTTTGCGGGATTATTGCGTAAGTTTAGTTACATTTTGAACATTAATATTTCATTTGTATAATTGTCCATGAAAGGATCAACATTTGTGATTCTCAGAAATTAAAAAGTTCTAATTTCCCATCTTTGTGCATGAAAAATAATCATTTATAAATCTCATAACATCAAAAAACATGATACAATTGCAAAATGTAAATGATACATAAACATATTTAAACCCGATACTTTCAAAACTAAATATAGACACAGTTTTGAATGTATCGATAATTGTATCGTCTTAAGAAAAGTATCGATGCATCGATGTATCGTGGCATCCCTACTTTGTACCCATGTTGGGAATCAAAATATGGGTCTTTGGCGTCACAAGCAAACTCTTTACAACCGACCCTCATTGTACAGTAAGTAGGAATTGCAAAAGAAAAGTAGGTATCTATAGCCTAAATCAAAGTACAAAGAATTCAGTAAAAACAATTCTTTACACATTGATAAATATACCTGTTATAGAGACAAGCTGGAAGATTCTCTCACTAAAATTGAGAAGAAACTTGGGTTATTCAATACCTTTATGGTTTTGTACGCAAGCAACTGAAAATTTATTTTGTTATTGTGCATTAGTATGGATATTTTACCCAAACATAAAGCTTATCTGGGCATGATTTAGGTGAATGCCAAACATAATTTTGGGTCAGCTTTAGACAGGGGCCATGAATAATGTATATTGATTGTGATGTTGTATGCTGTTGCTGCAAAGGACACTGTAATCACTTACCTCAGATTTAGCGTTTAGTTATTGTCAATAACATACTTCTAATATGGCTTTTTGAATGCCAAAGAAACCTTTGTCATTTCTCATTAATGACATGAACAACGGAAAAATGCCTCACTAAGTTTTAAAACACATTATTATCTTGAAAACAGGCCATCCTCCGAGTATATACAATGTCTGTGTTGAACAACACATCTGTCATTTAGAAGATAAAGCTACTCGGTTTTCAATTTTGCGGTCCTTTATCGTTGATTTAAGACCGCTAACTGTAATTTAAAAACCGAACGTGTTAGCGTGAGGTTTTAAATTAGACATTTAGCGGTCTTATTGATCTTTCCTACTGTATGACAATCGACTCGCCCCAATTCAAGCCGTGAACTCGCTAAGTTTAGTCGCCACTAACTTCATTCACGGAAATAATTGTTGATAACCACCCTACTATTCCCAATTTGGAAAAGACCTGACATGCCATGTTTTATGTGGGATACATGGACAGTGGAAGTGGAAGGACTGGGCATTATGGCCGGGACGGAAGAGGTCAGGTTAGGACGTGTGGGCCGGCGTGTGTTGTCGACGTCATGCCCGCCATATCTAGACCCGGTTTGAATATACTGCCGCTTTTCCGCTGCTGACGGATTTTCCAGCTTCATAGTTTCTTCACTGGGATTAGGGTCAAGAAATTCTTCTTCAAACCATTCGCTTTTTACTTCAAAAACACCAAAGATGCTGCCAAGGTAGAAATTGCCGATGTCTGACATGTTTGTTTACAAACAATGGGGTCAACGAGTTCGTTGTATTCATATGCGGTGAATCAGTCACTTTCATTAGCGGTCTTAAACTGCCATTTAAGTACAGTTTTGACGAACTCTCAGCCAATCAGAATCGAGTATCACACCATGTCGTGCTAGAATCAAGGGTAAACACTATCATCAGAAACATACTTGTATAAACCCAATGATTAATAAACAAATCGGGTTTGAAATAAACTGTTGTCTAGCGACAGTTATCTTTGGTGTCTTCTCAAATCATCTACAGTCTGGGTTAAAGTAAATTAAACTAATAGTACAGTCGTGAATTGTGTGGGTCCATACAATAAGTTGTCAACAGCCAAAGCTTGTAATTTACAAAACATACTTGTTCTGGTTCCCATCTTCTCATAAACAATGTTGTCCATGAACCTTCATTATTTATGAGAAAAATTGGGAATACAAATTGAAACAAAGTTTACTTGAGCAATTTCCTTTTTCAGATAGTATATATCTGGCTTTCAATTCAGGTGAGCTGTTGTAAATTACTTGTGTATCATGTGAATATTGATCATGGTCAAATTTCGCCATGAATTCACGACAGACTGATGATATGTAATGGATATGACAATTCCTATATTGTCTACGGTGTTTTCTGGTCGACATTGTTCATTTAGTTGAAGATAGGGACGTAAATATTCACAAACAAACTGCTCAACAGTCACACGGCCGTTTGACGTCTCCCACCAACAGGAATTAACTGCTGACGATGGCACAAGAACTTCCCGGTTTTGACACAAAAGTGTGTTATCTGGCTCACCTCTCCCGAATTATAAAACACATATGCTTCGTTCTATGACATATCCGTACAGTGAATGTGTATGTACTCACAATTAACGATAGAAATTTCACAAAGCGAAGAAGTTTCTCCCGCGTTTTCAATCGTTCTCAACAGTGACGAGGTCAAGGACGTTGAAAAACCAACTTCCGCCAGCTGACTTCCTCATCCGGTACTATCAACACGTGCTTTTGTTTACACTCTATGTGTCGATATCCAAAATGATACAGCCAGTGACTCAGAACTATACACGCATAAGATATGGACGCGAAACCAACAAACAGCAGCCAAAAAATATTATATAACTAACAAAGATATTATAACTACATAGGACGACAAATCCTAACTGGGGTGATGACGATTTCAAAGGAGGTGTGTGTGTGTGTGTGTGTGTGTGTGTGTGTGTGTGTGTGTGTGTGTGTGTGTGTGTGATGATGTGTGTGTGTGTGTGTGTGTGTGTGTGTGTGTGTGTGTGTGTGTGTGTGTGTGTGTGTGTGTGTGTGTGTGTGTGTGTGTGTGTGTGTGTGTGTGTGTGTGTGTGTGTGTGTGTGTGTGTGTGTGTGTGTGTGTGTGTGTGTGTGTGTGTGTGTGTGTGTGTGTGTGTGTGTGTGTGTGTGTGTGTGTGTGTGTGTGTGTGTGTGTGTGTGTGTGTGTGTGCTTCCACTCATTTTGTTCTGGGGAGGTAGAGAGGGTCAGCAATGTACACATGTACTAGGGGTCAGCAATTATGTACATAACAATATTTAAAAAAATAATCTTCAAACTTATGGGAAGGGAGGGAGGGGGAGAGGGGAGGGAGGGGGTCATTGATTAGTACATAAAATTTAGTGGTTTTGGGTTTGTTTTGTTTTTGTTTTGTTTTAGGGGCAGGTGGGTGGGGTATCATTCACATAAAAATCATCATCACCCCCCTAGCCATGAATTATGAACCGGGCCTTACTGCATCAAAATGCAATACCAGTGTGGCAGAAGCAGATTTCCTGTATGTCTATGCAAGGTATGTAATACCGGAATGATTAATATTTTTTTTTATAGTTCTAACCATCTTATTTTTTTATATTGTTCAGTCTGTCTAAACATTGCTCTATCATTTGTAGCCCACTAACAAAACAGCCTCACTTCATGCTTGGTGGCGCGTGGTCCTGTGCTTAAAGCTCAGGGTTCCGTTCCACTAACCGATCTTATCTAAGATCAATCTTAGCAAGTTACGCCAATTTTACAATCGTCTTAGCTAAAAGTTACACCCGTTCCACTAACCGATTTTAGGCCGATTGTAGCCGGTCCCGATCTTACGATCCGATCCAAGCTTAGATCGAGACTCTTTTGTGCGAGAGATAGAGGAATGCGAGGCACGAGTTTTCTCCCTTTGCATAGTCTAGCAAATGATGGAAGTAGTTTAAGAACCAACTGAGTGAGTGAGTGAGTTTAGATTTACGCCGCACTCAGCAATAGTCCAGCTATATGGCGGCGGTCTGTAAATAATCTAACTAAGATGCAGAGCGTTCACTAACATGAGCGTTCATGTTAGTTAACGCTATGTATCTTAGCTATAAATAATCGAGTTTGGACCAGACAATCCAGTGATCAACAGCATGAGCATCGATCTGCGCAGTTGGGAACCGATGACATGTGTCAACCAAGTCAGCGAGCCTGACCACCCGATCCCGTTAGTGGCCTCTTACCACATGCATGGGTTATTGAAGTTCAATATTCTAACCCGGGCCTTCATTGGTATTTTTCCAACCAAGTGTAAACGTGGAGAAAAAGGCTGAAGCAAAATATTTGGGTAGTGAGCACCTTGGTTTCAGGTGCAAGTGCGTGTGAACGCTGGGTATCAGGCATAATATAATAATAATAAATGCATATTCATAGTGCGCCTATTCCACATCCTGGGGCATGCTCAAAGCGCCATGTACAGATAATTTACAAGAGAGCATTTACATCCGAGATTGTAAGTAATAAACTGAGAACAGATTTTAAGTCTGGACTTTAAAAATGTCAATTGTGTCAGAGCTTTTAATATGTGCCTGAATAACACGCGGTCTGCCTTTAGCCTTTAAAATCCCCTCCAAATATGCGCAGTGAAATCAAACATATTTGTATCTTTTGTTTCAGAACATTGTTCACTTCACGGCTGTCCCTACTCTTAACCATGACGTTGCAATATTGTTGTACAATACAAATGTGTTACACCGACTCGCTCGGTTGTGTTCCCATAACGACAGTGGTCAGACTGGCATGACATTTGTAAGGCTTCAGTGCAGTGTTTGTTTACATCACAGAAATATACAAATTCATTTCATGGGGGATTTTAGGGGACGCTCACGGTGAAATGCTCGCTCTTATTTTTCACATAGAATAGGAAAGCCACCATTTTGGTTTCTCTACGATTGATTTTAGCTATCCTAAGTTGGTCATGAGCAACTTAGACTTTGAATCTTAACTTTACGATTGACTTAGGTAAGATTGGTTAGTGGAACGGTATGCCGATCGTAACGTCACGCTAAGATTGGGATTTTATGGGTTTACGATTGGCGTAGGGCTAAGATCGGTTAGTGGAACGGCACCCAGGTCACAAATCGGTGAAGTTAAGCAGCGTCGAGCTCGGAGAGTCCTTGGATGGGTGACCGTGTTTGACAGCTTGACTCCTGAGAGTTTCTAGGACTTGAGTCCTGCCCCACAACGAAGCACATGTGACACATGTGGTCTCACCTTAGGCAAGTGAGTTTGTTCAAAATTGTCTCTGTTCACCCAGCAGGAAAATGGGTACCCGGTGGAAAAAAAGTCATATGACTATAACCTTCTAGCGCCTAACAGGCAGCTTGGGTTATCCGGGGTAATAATGGCCTTGATTGTTAGCGCTATGAGCATACCTAGTGTGGAGTTTGGCGCTATATAAATGGACACATTATTAGGTCTTCAGACGAAAGTCTGGAAGACCTATTGTTATTATCCGAATATTCTTCTTCTTCTTATTATTATTATTTGTACAATTTTTGTGACAGCTCTCCTGACCTAACCGCTTGGTCGATTTTCATGAAACTTTCAGGGATGATAGCCTGTATGCTGAAATTGATACATAGTCGAAAAAATCCAGACTTCCGGCTTCCGGTAAGGGCAGATAACCCAAAATGTCGAAATCTTTACACCTGAATAACTCAAAAACTATAAGAGATAAATTGACCAAATTTTCACTCAATGTAGACAACATCATTCCCCATCGATTCAACTCATAGCTGAAGTTTCGCGGCAGAAGAAATTTTTCGCAATTTTGAAAAAACTGATTTTTTTGCCGATTCCCGCGTTTTGACGGTGCCTGTCTTTAAAAATCTTTTTCTCCAGAACGGCATATAGTACAATCGTGTTCGATACACTGCTGGAAAGCCTACACTCTGGACACCTTAATTTGTTCAAGGCATGTCGATATCTTGAAGAGTTTTGGAGTTATCGCCCTTGGACGTCGGTGAATTTTCTAAGACGCATTTTCATTGGGTTAAGAAAAAGGTCTCAACTCTGCGAAAAATCTATGAATTCCATTTTTCTCAGTAACAACCTCTAGGAAATTGAATGGGAAACATTTTTGCTTCACATCATGGTTATGTAAAAATCAATAATAACGTCACCATTACGACTCAAAGACAACCTTCGCGATTTCGCAAATTTCCGCACCTTTTTGACGGTGCCTGTGTTTAACAATCTTCTGCTCCTGAACGGCAAATAGTACAATAGTGTTCTATATATCGTTTTAAAGCCCACACTCCGGACTACCTAGGTTGTTCAGCGCATGTCGATGTCTTGAATAGTGTCGGAGTTATTGCCCCTGCAAGTTGGTCAATTTTTGGCAAAACGCATTTTTATAGGGTTCACAGCTCTGCGAAAACACAATGGATTTTCTTTTTGAAGGTACCAAACTGTAGACAATGAAATGTAGACCAATGTTGCTTCACATTATGATTATGTAAAAGTCAATAGTTACGCCTCAATTACGCCACAAACAGTGAGGGACATAAGGATATCGCATTTTTTAGCTACAGGAAGTGTCGTAAAACCTAGCAACACTGCCGACGTCCTGGTTTTCCAGTGCCCACAGAAATGGTTCCTTCTTTTACAGGACGTAACTCCGCTGTTTTTAGGTGTATATTCAAAAGAATTAGTGTTCTGGAATTGCCAGGAAGTGATCTCTCCAGCAGTTTGTTTACCAGCCTCACAGTGAGCAGAATACACTTGACTTTTTGACCACAACAAAGTCTGCAACAGTTACTAGTAATGTATCTTATAGTATATGCGTCCTATAAAGAGACTACCACTGCAAAGCGAGGTCCACGTGCAAATACGGGAGACGATGTGAATTTCACCGACAGATGAAATTGACAATGACAAGGAGCTGTCAAATCTTTGCTGAAACGTTATTCAATGCCCAAAGAAATACTTGCCCTTGAATTGGCCTTTACATTACATCGGCATTATCCTACCCATACAGCGCCGAGAACAGTTTGCATTAATAAACACTGCAAATACAGAGTCAGAAATGAGTTTTATTTCAAATTTTTGAATGGGTGTTTAACAAATGCATTCTATATACACACATAAATCTATAGTTGTTTCACAAGTGCAGTATATGCATATACGTCTATGCGTCAGATAGCTCGGATGGTGGTGATTCCAGAACACTAATCGTTTAAACAGTACACCCATGGACAGCGGCCAGTTAAAGATAGAACTATATCTTCTGTGGGAACTACTTAAAAGCTACATGACCCCGGCTGCATTTCACCGATTCGCTCTCGTGTCCAAAATATGTTCTGCCTGCGTTTTGGACGCTTTCTAGCACTTCAATACACTTCAAACACCCGTAACTCCGAGAGTTAAAATGGACGGTCCAGCTGGCGTCAAAAGAAACGGTACAAGTGAAGGTAGCCACGGAGGGGTGTATGGGGAGGTCTGAAGACCGTCAGTATTGCCCAGGAGGCAATCCTAGTTAGGTCTTCAGACGAAAGTCTGGAAGACCTACTGTTATTATCCGAATATTCTTCTTCTTTTTCTTCTTCTTCTTCTTCTTATTATTTGTACAATTTTTGTGACAGCTCTCCTGACCTAACCGCTGGGCCGATTTTCATGAAACTTTCAGAGGTGATAGCCTGTGTGCTGAAATTGATACATAGTCGAAAAAATCCAGACTTCTGGCTTCCGGTAAGGGCAGAGAACCCAAAATGTCAAAATATTTCAAACTTTTTCAACGTCTATATCTCCAATACTATTAGAGATAAATTGACCAAATTTTCACTCAATGTAGACATCAACCTTCCCCATGGATCCAACCATAGCCGAAGTTTCGCGGCAGAATAGATTTTCCGCAATTTTGAAAAAACTGAAATTTTTGCCGATTTCCTCGTTTTGACGGTGCCTGTCTTTAAAAATCTTCTTCTCCAGAACGGCATATAGTACAATCGCGTTCGATATATCATTTTAAAGCCCACACTCTGGACTACTTAGGTTGTTCAATGCATATCGATATCTTGAATAGTTTAAGAGTTATCGCCCTGGGAAGTCAGTGATTTTTTTAAGACGCATTTTTATAGGGTTAAGAAAGAGGTCACAACTCTGCGGAAAATCAATGAATTCCATCTTCCATAGTATCAAACTGTAGGTAATTGGATGGGAAACATTTTTGCTCACATCATGGTTATATGAAAAATCAATAATAACGTCACCATTACGACTGAAAGACAACCTTCGCGATTTCGCAAATTTCTGCACCTTTTTGACGGTGCCTCTGTTTAACAATCCTCTTCTCCTGAACGGCAAATAGTACAATAGTGTTCTATATATCGTTTTAAAGCCCACACTCTGGACTACTTAGGTTGTTCAATGCATATCGATATCTTGAATAGTATCGGAGTTATTGCCCTTGGAAGTTGGTCAATTTTTGGCCAAACGCATTTTTATAGGGTTCACAGCTCTGCGAAAACACAATGGATTTTCTTTTTGAAGGTACCAAACTGTAGACAATAAAATGTGGAACAATTTTGCTTCACATTATCATTATGTAAAAGTCAATAGTTACGCCACAAACAGTGAGGGACATTAGGATTTCGCATTTTTCCAGTTGTGAGATAGCTGGAGGAAGTGTCGTAAAATCTAGCACCACTGCCCGTGTCCTGGTTTTCCAGTGCCCACAGAAATAGTTCCCTCTTTAACAGGCCGTAACTCTGTTGTTCATAAGTCTACATTCAAAAGAATTAGTGTTCTGGAATTGCCAGGATGTGATCTCTCCAGCAGTCTGCAACATGTACCAGTAATCTCTCTTATAGTATATGTTTTTTCTGCAGTTTGTGAATTTTCCGTTTGTGTCAGCAGGATTGAATCAATGCCAAATTAATCTCAGGTTGGAACCCCGGCCTTTAACCGCACCACAGTAATTTTTTAAAGGTTGGGTTGAGTTGAGTTGGGCTTTACGTCGCTTTATTCCAGCCAGCCATATAGTGATAAGAACAAGTCTGCATTAGTACACATGGTAAGTACAGAGTCAAAATGAGTTTTATTTAAAAAAACATCTATTCATTACGTTGTCATTTAAAAACAGAAAAAGTCATAGCACTAAATTTAAAAGCAGGCAGTTTGTTAGTCACATCACACAGTTGCAATTTATAATACAGATAAACTTCCCTCAGGTTGTTCACTATCAGATGAGCGCTCACGCGGGAGAACATATATCTCCTATAAAGAGACTACCACTGCAAAGCGTGGTCCACGTGCAGATATGGGAGACGATGTCAATTTCAACGGCAGATGTAATTGACAATGACAAGGAGCTGTCAAATCTGAGTTGGAACGGCATCCAATGCCCAAAGAAATAGCGTTACATCGGCATTATCCTTCACAAGTGCAGTATTTGCTAATCGTTTGGACCGTAGGCCCAAGGACGGCGGAGCTACAGACAGTTAAAGAAAGAACTATACCTTCTGTGGGAACTACTTAAAAGGTACATGACCCTCGACCCCGGCTGCATTTCACCCATCCGCTCTCGTGTCAAAAACGTGTTCTGCCTGGGTTTTGAACGCTTTCTAGCCCTTAAATACTCTTCAAACACCCGTAACTCCGACAGTTAAAATTGACGGTCCAGCTGGCGTCCAAAGAAACGGTACAAGTAAAGGTAGCCACGGGGGAGGAAGTCTGAAGACCGTCAGTATTGCCCTGGAGGCAATCCTAGTTATTATTATGCTTACCGCTTGTGGTTGTCTAACTCAATAAACCGACGCGCTTTCACCACTCAAGCCCTTTTGTCTCGAGGGTCAGCTTGGGCAATCAACTCAGC
This sequence comes from Haliotis rubra, assembly GCF_003918875.1. Lineage (NCBI taxonomy): Eukaryota > Metazoa > Mollusca > Gastropoda > Lepetellida > Haliotidae > Haliotis > Haliotis rubra. Next base: position 279,317 of record NW_025767485.1, on the reverse strand, counting down.
TGCACACTAGATACCTTGGAAGGACAGAGGTCACTCCACATTCACTCTTGAAGAAATAAACATTTCTATCTCATTGTATTTCAAACAGGAGTTTTCGTTGGATGTTTTGGAGCTTTGGATCGAATTCAGAGGTAAGTTTCCATTATTGGATTGAATATTTTGCCCTTTTTATTTACGACATTATTGGAATATAAATTGTAGTTGTATTAAATGCGTTACACACAAATACATTGTACTCATTGTACATTGAATTTATAGCAAAATTCCAGTGATGGTTGGGGGATGGGGGCGTGGGGAGAAATGGACTTCACACGTTGTACCCAAGTCGAGAATCGAACCCGGCGGGTCTGCAGCGTAACGGGCAAACGATTTATAATTATAAACTAAGCTACCCCAGTATAACAGAAATATACCATCGACTAACATTAAGTCCCTGATTATATGCATATGTAATACCGATAGAAACAAATAATTACTTTGAAATTTAAAAGCATCTCCAGCGCGATGAGAGATTCTGAACCCGAGGAAATGTAGACTTGCTTCATTTAGGGCTTTAGCATTGCAGAGAGAGGTGAGGTGAGGTGAAATTGGGTTTAACGTCATGCTTGAGAATATTTCGCTCATATGACGACGTGCATGCGTGTGTATGTGTAGGTGCGGCTGCTTGTACTAGCCCAGACTTAAGCTGGTTTTATAGTGCTAGCCCACTGAGATACCATGCCGCAGTGAAGCATGAATACCCCACCCAGACACATTATACTGACTCCGAGCCGACCAGTCCTTGTTGTACCCATTAATGCCGAGCGCCAGGCAGGGACCAACAAGTATTATATTTTTACGTCTTTTGGTATGACGCGGTCGGGTTGCAGAGAAAGCCCGTAGAAGGGAAAATAATGAGATTGTGAGATATACTTGGTCATAGCAATGAAATCAGTGATACTACAAAATCTGACAAGTATTACTTACAAATGTGTTAATAAAAAAATCATTAAATTATCTTAGGTCATGTTCGTCAGCACAAATGACGCAAACTGGATGTTACCATTTCCACATTACTTTGACATGAAAGAAAAACGTAGAATTTATTTGATGGTGATGTACATGAATTTAATAGTGATATCATCCGTGAAGATCAGGTGACAATTGGTCTTCAGCAACCCATGCTTGTCGTTGAAGGGGGGGAGGGGTGTTGCAATTGCAACCTTGAATGCCCTCATTAGTCACAACTCTTTCCGTAACTTCCAGGAAGACTCACCACATCTCTCTCTCTCTCTTCTTTCTCTTCTTTCTCTCTCTCTCTCTCTCTCTCTCTCTCTCTCTCTCTCTCTCTCTCTCTCTCTCTCTCTCTCTCTCTTCTCTCTCTCTCTCGAAACCTTTCTCTCTCTCAAATCTATATCTTTCTCTAGAAGCTCTCTCTCTGATCTCTCTCTCTCTCTCTCTTCTGAGAGATTCTACGGGAAAGATTTCGCCTCTCTCTCTCTCTCTCTAAGAATATACGCCTATGTTATTTTTATAAACAACCTATACTTAACCCTAAGCCCTAACCCTAAAATCTAACCCTAAACCCTCGAAATAATCCTAATCAATAGAATACATTTCAAGCGGGGGTTACGGGCGGAACTCTTACCCAATATTACGGCTCTCGTGTTTTTATTTGAGTATTTTCTCTGACGATCTTGCTGGCTTGTTTGGAGATTTTACGTGCGCTATCTGACAATTTCAGGTATTTATAGCTACAAGTTTCAAAAACGATGTGTTGATATGTAACTAATCAACTTAAATCTTAAACATATTTTCTTTTAGCATATTCATTTTAAAATTCCACCAGGGGTATGGCAGCAAGGCTACAAGTTCAGGTAACTGGTAGACACCGCGAACAGTATATCACAATACGACTCTTCATGAATACTTAGGTTAGTTTAGTTTAAACATATTTATTCACAGAGAAGGATTGGAGAGAAGTTCAGTTTGAGATAGTAATTTTTTGTATGTATTTTTTGGACTTATTACATGTGAAATAAAACGCTATTTTAATTGCCTGTTCACGACAAATCTCATTTGCGATTCTTATACCGTATTAAGAAATATGATTTAGAAATGTAAGATGAACAGCTGCTAATAATTACGTTAGAACATGTCTTCATCATCATCATCATCAACCCGTGAAGGTCCGGGTTAGAATGAACCTTCAGTAACCCATGCTTGTCTCCCCGTGAAGGTCCGGGTTAGAATGAACCTTCAGTAACCCATGCTTGTCGTAAGAGGCGACTAACGGGATCGGATGGTCAGGCTCGCTGACTTGGTTGACAAATGTCATCGGTTCCCAATTGCGCAGATCGATGCTCCTGCTGTTGATCACTGGATTATCTGGTCCAGACTCGATTATTTACAGACCGCCGCCATGTATAGTTGCGGCGTAAAACTAAACTCACTCACTCACTTATCATCATCATCACCATCATCACCACCACACCACCACACCACCACCATAGCCACTCATCATTGTTGAAAACAGGTTAAAATATTTTGAAAGCAAAATTTCCTAGCACTGCATATCGCTGTTGGAAATGAACAGAAATAGAGTTGTCGTTTTAGTTCTGATGTTCATGGGCCAATATGAAATCCTTCCGGTGGGCACGAGTCGCTGTTAGGCTTGTTCCGAAATAACATGATTTATTCAAGAATGGTTTGCTTTATCTGCATTTTGGGAGTTGAGAATCGAACCCGTGCTCCCCGCGTGATGAGCCGACGCCTTATCCACTAGGCCACCAAGCAACTACTCTTTGGTGTCGGCAACACGACGTTTCAGAATACTTACATAACAAATTTCAGCGTACTGCAAACGTTGTACATTTCACGCAGGTGTTCGCCTGCATTGCCGCGTGATGTCATGGTTACGAGTTTAACCAATCGGGGCTCACTTCCGTTGCACGAGTTTTATGTGCGCGTTGTTCCATTCCAGCCTCGATGAGTGGAAGCAGACGATACTCACGTATTTTCAAAACTGCATTTAATTTATTTTAAAGAAAACATCATTAGAATTATGAAGAAACGATACGAAAAGGGCCTCAGACACTTGAAGTTGAAGCGGCACAACGAGGACGTGTGGGGATATGCTTTGTGACGTGCAATATGCAGCAAGGACTTTCAAGTGATGTCCTGCCCTGCTGTCATTTTCGATGCACATTGAACACTGCGATAATGTAAGTGGATGTATTGTGCCATTTATTACGCATGATATATATTTAGAAATTTCTCAATTGGAGGTGAAGTGAAATGGGGTTTAACGTCGTACTTAAGAATATTTCGCTCATATGACGACGTGAATGCGTGCATAGGGGCGTGTCACGCTTAGAAACAACGTTAGAAAGACATATAGGTATATAGACCCTACCCTAGTACTATATAAAAGTACTAGGGTAGGGTCTATATACCTATATGTCTTTCTAACGCTGTTTCTAAGCGTGACACGCCCCTGTGAATGCGTGTGTATGTATGTATGGCTGCTTGTACTAAAGTAAGACCAGAAATGCTTGGAAAATACTTTTTGGCAATTATTTGATAATGGTTGATATTTCAGATTCAAAACTCATATATAATCATTCATACCACCTCGACCTAATACGGCATATGAGTAATCATGATGTACCATTCCCTAATCATAATGATTACTCGTAAAATCGTAAAACATAGAACAAATCCCATGGTAGAAACACTTCTAAGAAACAAACGATACTGTGACCCACCTGGCAGGCAGACAGGGTGACAGCGTTATGTAACGCACGGACAGTACATGTCAAGGACCGTCTCAAAATATCAAGTGTCAGTATCACTGCTGGTCGAGGACTCTAGCGGAATTACAACAGGACATTCATTGTCTCTTTGTTCTCATCTTGTATTTTAGCACACGTCGGTGGGATTTTGCGTTCATACAGTTATAAACTGCACGTCGTATGACACCCTTATCAAAGCTATCCAGTTTGTGTTTCCTACCTGGTTTTGATTTTGACACGACCCCTGAGGTTACTGATTTGTTTACAAATTTGTAAACCTGACTATATGTCATATTAAGGGCTTTACACATTCTATAGTAAACCCTGTCATAGCTGACGAGAGGTTTCTCCCTTTGTTTCTCCAGTATGAAATACTGGTATAAATTTGAAATTAATTGTTCTGCAGTGATATCAAGTCGCATGTTGCCAGTTCAATGCTCATACACGAAGTGAAACTTCTATGTGAATGAAAAAGATTATCTATATGCGATTTGAATTAAGATTTCTTTAAAGTAATTATTTTGACTATAACTACTACAAGAGTTCCATCTTTTTCACATATAGATGTTAAAAACCCCAAAACTTTTAACAATCATTTATGTAATTTAATTTGTTGAGGCTATAGGAATAATTATAGTCTGTATTTCAAAACTACAGGTTGTACTTAGAATATTTACGAATGTTGTTAAAACGTCAAAATTTCCTCCTGTAAAGTCACCCCTTGTGTGCATTTTTTCATCTGAGCTTTAATATCCAGCTAGGTAGAGTCGTACGTGTATCATATATGTGCTTTTATCTTGTGTCAAATTCATCCTATTGATATTGAAGCCAAAAAGCATTTTCCAAGCATTTCTGGCCTTACTTTAGTCATGGCTGTTTGTACTAGTCCAGGCTTAAGCTGGTGCTAGCTCACTGAGATACCATGCCGCAGTTAAGCATGAATACCCCACTCGACACATTATACTGACTCCGAGCCGACCAGCCCTTGTTGTACCCATTAATGCCGAGCGCCAGGCAGGGACCAACAAGTACCATATTTTAACGTCTTTTGGTATGACGCGGCCGGGGATCGAACCCGCGACCTCCCGCTTTTCGGGCGGACGCTCTAACCACTACACCACGATAACGGTTTTCTATTAGAACTATCCGTTGGAGATTGTAGATGAGTGCGAGTGAGCTATGGAGCACTAGAAATAGACTTCAGACATTGTACCCACGTTGGGAATCAAACCCAGCGTACACTCTAACCAGCGTAAGGTCCTTAGCAACACACGTACACTAAGTGTATCCAGGCTCTGTGAGTCGATAGCATGTCATGTCTTAATTGCGTTGATCGATGCTCATGATGTCAATCACTGAATTGTCTGGCCAAGACTCGATTATTTACGATCATACAGCTGAGACTGGCTTAGTGCGGAGTTTAACAAAACAAAACAACAACAACAACAACAACAACACACACTCACAAAACAAACATACATTTAGTTGATATGGGGTTAATTTCGCTTTCAAGATTACGGCAACCCACATGAGTATATGAGAATGTAGGCGCTAGCCGTTAGCTATTCTCAGACGAATAGGTCGTGGGTTATACACTATAACTGTCTGCGGTCACATGGGATCCATACTGAGAAAGCCATGCTATGCTGGACTTTCCCTGTGAAGAATGTGGTCAGTAGATGTAGGGGGTGTATTTTGCTGGTCAAGATGTTCCGAGTAGCGGGGAAAGTATAACCTTCCGCATGCATGGTGAAGTGTAAGAATGCGGGTGCTCTGTGCACCCAATGATTCCCCAGTTACCTTAGAGAGGCAGTTATAGTGTAGGTCAAAGTCGTCTAGAGGCCTAATCACATGTACCCTATATTGGCAGATAAGTAATATAGACAAAGAATTATTGCAATACAATCAGAGGTACAGATAAGCTGCGTATCTGCGTAAATTGTGAAAACTCAATTCCTATTAAGTCTATTGTGTACAAGTTCGCTTGATGTTTTTGTAAATGCTCAGTAAATTTGATCTTACATGCGTACACACAAAATGTCAAGTCTTAACTTGAGTATCGGGTGAGGTGAGGTGAAAGTGGGTTTAACGTCGTGCTTGAGAATATTTCGCTCATATCACGACGTGCATGCGTGTGTATGTGTATGTGTATGTGCGGCTGCTTGTACTAGCCCAGACTGAAGCTGGTTTTATAGTGCTAGCCCACTGAGATACCATGCCGCAGTGAAGCATGAATACCCCACTCAGACACATTATACTGACTCCGAGCCGACCAGTCCTTGTTGTACCCTTTAATGCCGAGCGCCAGGCAGGGACCAACAAGTACCATATTTTAACGTCTTTTGGTATGACGCGGTCGGGGATCGAACTTGAGTATCGGTTGATAGATAAAATAACTGAGGTGTATTGAGAGGTTCTATTTCAGCACATGAACTTGGCAACTTGCAGTCTTTCTTATCGTTTCTCATTTTACAGATGAATAACAAACACGTACATATTTAAACTTTACTATGTTTGTTTGTATACACACTGCGAACAGTTTCCTCAGCATGGAGTACCTGGTTCATATGTGCTGCAGGCTATATTTATCAGTTTTATTCATATAAAGCTGTATTTGTTTCTATTTTGTATGTCGAGAGCCTGATATGGATAGTGTGTCCATGTGAACCTTATGTTCAAATCATATAAAGTTTTATATAGATTGTAGATCTCCCCACGTTTGTGTCAATGTATCAGGTGCGTTTGTATATATGTGTGTGTGAGACACATAATGAGTGAGCGAGTGGGTTACGATACTTCAAACAAAATTCTGTCAGTATTCTCCGCCCCCCTCTCTCTCTCATCCCCTCTCTGAGTGAGTGAGTGAGTGAGTTTAGTTTTACGCCCTAATCAGCAATATTCCAACTATATGGCAACGGTCTGTAAATATTCCAGTCTGGACCAGACAATTCAGTGATCAACAGCATGAGCATCGATCTACGCAATTGGGATACTATGACATTTGTCAACCAGGTGTCAGCATGTGTCAACCTGACCACCCGATCCCGCTAGTTGCCTCTTACGACAAGCATGGGTTACTGAACATCAATGCTAACCCGGATCCTCACGGGTCTCCCCCTCTCTCTCCCCGACTATCACAGAATGTGTTCAGGAATCACTCTCAAATAGTGACGATACCTGATCCTGCTCAGGCAGAAAGGTGAGCTTATCTTGCCCCACCAGCGGCACCCTGACATAGGGCTGGAATGCTGTCAACTGGAACTATGGTGAAAGGGTACTTTCGCGAGTGCGTCAGTGAGTATGGTTTTACGCCGCTTTTAGCAATATTCCAGCAATATCACGGTGGGGGACACCAGAAATGGGCTTCACACATTGTACGGATGTAGGGAATCGAACCCAGGTCTTCATCGTGTAGAGTGGACGCTTTAACCATTCGGCTACCCCACCGTCCCCTCGCGAATACGACTTCCACGACATAAGACAATAAGTGTAGCAGAACAATACCATTATATTTTATTGTGTATGAGAATAATCATATAAATGTACAAACATGAAGTAATGCAACATATTGCATGGTGACACAAGGTGACGTTCATCACCGGATACTGCACAACATCTCGGCAACGTGCCATCTATATGACGGCGATCTGTAAATAAGCCACTCAGAACCAGACAATCCGGTGATTGGTATCGGGCGTATTGATCTACGCCACTGCGATACGATGACGTTTCAAGCAGGTCAGCGAGCCTGTCTACCCGATCACCTTTATAGACACTTACAACAATCATAGTTGCCGCTTACATATACGGCATTACGTACATATTTGAAAGATAAGCACATATTAACATTAAATTAAATTTAACACTGATGTTCAAAAATATTTTTCAGCAAAGTTGCATATTATATACAATTACACTGAACATAACAAACATAATAGCTCATAACACAGCTTTCAAACCCAAACCTTGCATTGTGCAAATATCATATGCAAAAATATAATTGTTTGAAACCAAACTATGCATAAAATAAAACAAAACATTTTAGAGTGCGATTTGGCTTTAACACTGCCCGTAACAACATTTAGGGTATTCTGCTGCAAAAAAAGTTAAGAACCGATTCTTTGTATTATATTACTACAGATAATCGGCCTTGTCCGAATTTTTATTTCATAACTTCAGGCCATTTGTCATTCCCCATTCTTACACATTACAGGTTTAGGGTATGTACATGGAATATTTTTGATAGTAATGTGAAAGAATCGGTCATCACAGATTAACCATGGCACTATTACAGAATCAAGGTGTCCCTTAAATTCTTTCCAGTAGTATATATCACGTTGACAGTTCTCATTCTGTCCAGTAGTATATATCACGTTGACAGTTCTCATTCTGTCCAGTAGTATATATCACGTTGACAGTTCTCATTCTGTCCAGTAGTATATATCACGTTGACAGTTCTCATTCTGTCCAGTAGTATACATCACGTTGACAGTTCTCATTCTGTCCAGTAGTATATATCACGTTGACAGTTCTCATTCTGTCCAGTAGTATATATCACGTTGACAGTTCTCATTCTGTCCAGTAGTATATATCACGTTGACAGTTCTCATTCTGTCCAGTAGTATACATCACGTTGACAGTTCTCATTCTGTCCAGTAGTATACATCACGTTGACAGTTCTCATTCTGTCCAGTAGTATATATCACGTTGACAGTTCTCATTCTGCCCACAGTACTGGGATATACTGACGTACAAAAGAAAGTAAACACAAGGGCCCCCGTTTATCAAAGCAATGGTAGCGCTAAGGTGATCGTAACTCCAATACTTTCACATAGACTTACCGCAGTCGTAGCGATACGATCGCTTTGTGAAACTTTCCCCTGAAGCTTTGGGATCAATCACAATCCAAACATTTTTCAAAATAATTACATTGCTGTTTTCCCCACCTAGCCCTTAATGCACTGAAAAGCCCGAAATGAAGCAGGTTAAGATTTTCGTTAGGTTCGAATTCTGAATGTCCTGGGGTGGTGGGGTAGCCTAGTGGTTACAGCGTTCGCTCGTTACGCTGAAGATCCGGGTTCGATTCCACATATGGGTACAATGCTTGAAGCCAATTTCCGGTGTCCCTCGCCGTGCTTTTTCTGGATTATTTCTAAAGGCGGCGTAAACAATACTCACTCACTCACTCACTCTATATGGAAATTGCGGGAAAGTTGGTGTATTCTTCCTGGTCATCCTGGTTATGTCCGTCCCTGGCTTCCAACACATTGACATACTCTGGCTGGTCATCTTCATCATCACCAGCATCTGAAGCAACTGAAAGTACTACGTAGTGGGTAATCATGTTATAGAGGCAATGGGCTAGCCTAGTGGTTACAGCGTTCGCTCGTCACGCCGAAATCCCGGGTTCGATTCCTAACATGGGTACAATGTGTGAAGTCCCATTCCGGGATCACCCGCAGTGATATTGCTGGAATATTGCTAAATCCGACGTAAAAACCCAACTAGGTCATTCTCTAGATCGCAATTGGGAGTATGTGTTCATTCTATAACTGCAGCATGGCCTCTCAGAGGGCCTGTGATGTAAATCCGGTATCAGCCAGGGCAACATCAAGCAGCCACACATGCATGAGTGTAATCATCCTGAACCCTATATACAGTCGAACACCGTTGTGTCGAAAAAACGAGTTATCAGATATTCGACATGGTTGCAAAGTAACTAAAAATGGAATCCACTGAGACCATGATTTTACCTCCAGACAACCGGAAGTTCGACAAAACAATGTTCGACTCAGTGATGTTTGACTGTATTTGATTGTTATGTCTTACCAGCTGCTGTGGTCTCCAAAGGTTTTCGGGCAATGGGCAGTTGGTCGTAATCTGTTGAAGAAAAGAGACGAAAATACAACATTAATATTTGTGTTCCAATTTGTTATGTATGATTGATGGTTGATTATGAAAATAAACTAGTGCTCCAAAGAAACTTTACACCCGCAAAATGTTTCACAAAAACTCCCAAAGATAAAAATGAAGTGATAAGACCATACTGAGCCATGTCAAACACGTACAGAGTCATCCTTTCCGGGAACAAACGGCGAAACAAGTTTACGAATCACCTAAACGTCACAAAAATCCAAAACGATTTTTGTATGTAACACGAAATGCACGTGTATATTGGCGATATAAAAAAGCCTACGCGACACGTGAGCTTCACTGTAGTTAAATAACACAAAAAATATGCCACGTTTGAGGCGAATCGAAAGGGAGAGAGCTGTCGGAATGGCCCAATAAGGAACTAACCACATCGTATTGCCAGAACCTTCAGCTACATCCGAGCAACTGTCAAAGAACTGATGCAACGAGAAAGACAAACAGGCAATACGTCAGACAGGCCTAGGTGTGGACGACCACGTTTGACAACGCCCATTGATCGCCACATCCGGACAATTCATCTGAGAAATCGTTTTCAACAGAAGCGACGGTACTAGGACACCGTATCAGTCGACGTACAGTGTACCGGCGACTAAAAGAACATGGTATTCGAGCACGTCGACCCTACCGCGGAGTGCATCTAACTCTTCAAAACCAACGTCGTCGACTGACGTGGGCCAGGCGAGTTCGTCGTTGGCAGATGCATGATTGGCGATGTGTGATGTTCACCGTCGAGAGTACGTTTTGCCGACGATAAGATATAGCAACAATAAAAATACCTGACTCCGGAGCCGATCTTGCTTCAGGCACGAAACTGTGGAATGTATTGCCCAGCATGTCCTCGTCACCTGAATCACAAAGTACGAAGTGGTCAGTCACTGCTAGTCTGTATTGTTAAAGATCACTGGTTGTGTGTATTGTTATCGATCACTGGTTGTGTGTACTGGTCAGTCACTGGTTGTGTGTATTGGTCAGTCACTGGTTGTGTGTACTGGTCAGTCACTGGTTGTGTGTACTGGTCAGTCATGGTTGGTCAGTGTCACTGGTTGTGTGTATTGTTCAGTCACTGTGTGTACTGTCAAATCTGTCAGTGTACTGGTCAGTCACTGGTTGTGTGTACTGGTCAGTCACTGGTTGTGTGTAGATGGTCAGTCACTGGTCAGAAGTTCAAGGACCATTCAGGATCCGGTTTAGAATTGTTCTTTAAAGGTCACATGGTAACATCGTTATAAATGAATGTCCCCGTCATTAAAACTACTCATTTCGACCTTTAATTGACTTAAATCGACCTTTTTTGACAACAGTCACTGGTTGTGACGTCATATGAGGAATAGCTTTAGGGGCCGATGCAGAAGTCACTGGTTAGGGGTTAAATTATCTTGTTTACAGGCACTGTATGTACAATTGTTGTGGTCATGTTCTCACAATCACTGGTTGTGTTTCCGAGTTACAACTTGTTCTCATGACGATTCAGTCAAAATTGTTGGTGTGTTAGGCCCTATTTGTATAATGACTGGTCAGTAATCATGGTTGTTTGTATTCTCAAAACAGTGTAAGTTTTCACATGCTGGTCAGTCACTGGTTTGTGTGGTATAAACCTACACATGGTCAGTCACTGGTTGTGTGTATTGGTTGTATGTAGATTTACTAATCTATACTGAATACACTCTGTCGTGTCGGTGTCTGCGTAAAAACAACGTCCTTCTTTCAAAGGATTAACCGGCAATACATTGATTGATTGCCAATTATTAGCTAACTCAATTACTGTTTTTAAAGAAAGGCGGACATTATGCAATTAGTTGCCAGGTGTGCTATCTTGGGTGACCAATGAGACTATACACCAATACCTGAAAAGATTTATCACTTTTTTCGTATATTAAACTGTTAAAAGACACATCATTTGGAACAGTTTTGTGGATATTGATGGATACATTCCTCGAACAAGGTAATGGCCTGATATTGTTCCTATAACTTTAATCTGTTTTAATTTTAATATTTGCATTTTGTTTTATTCATTTGTCGTAGCATTCAACAGAATCATTGTTTTCGCCGTGAAGTGTAATGAGACAGACAACATGCACTAGGGTGTGTGTGCGAATTATGATTCACATTGGCAAACTATAAAATGTCTAGATATTACAGTTCTGTTATAAATTCACTATAAGTATCAGCAGATCGTCTGCTTTTATTTAGTTTCAAAATGCATACAAGTGTGATAATAAACTAATTAGGATTATAAGACCAAATATAAAGACGCACATTGACTAGTATCTACATACTGGTGAGTGGACATTAACCATGGGAATGTAGCAAGAAATTTATCGCGCAGTATTGTGACTTCGACCCCACCTCGCTTCCGTGGAAGAAATCGTTATGTTATAAGTTGTGTCATGCAAAATCCGTTTGGTTATGATTCCAATACATATTTAACTACGAGTAGAAAGTAGTTTTCTAACTTGATGAAAACAAACTATAATCTCATTAATTCTAACAGATTTTTTTTATTTTTAAAAATGGCGGCGCCCTGTCGGGAACATCCGCCAGTCTGAGGATAAATGGTATTTAGGTTTGTTTTCACCGAGTTACAAAATCAAAACTACTTTCTACTGGTAGTAAAATATGTATTTTATTGATGGCCAATAGGATTTTGCATGACATAGCGTATAACATAACAATTTCTCTCGTGGCAGCGAGGTGGGTGTGAATATAATACTACTTACAATATTATTGTTACTTCGACCACAAACTCACTTCCGAGGAAGAAATCGTTATGTTACAAGTTGTGTCATAGAAAATCTTTATGGTCATCAATCATATGCATATTTTACTAGAATTAGTAAGTAGTTTTGATTCTTAAACTTCCGTGAAGCGATCTGAACACAAGTAAGATATCGTTTCAGGCTTCCACAACGCTCGCTTCGCACTCACAAACATAACCCATTTAGCACGAACTGCGGGGTCCTGTGGAAATCTGTGCATGGTGACACCATCGCCCGACCTCTAGGAGCAATTGACGACAACGCAACGATTCGGCATGTCGTCGTTGATGTCGAGAAATCATCAAAATGATGAGCGTGCTACACATTTTCTATACAACTAACTGAAAATCGTTCCTCATATGACGTCACTGCAGTGCTCTGGCGACAGAGTTACGTAACCTGTCTGTGGTTTCGTTGGCGGGCGAGAGGGAGACAGGCGACTTTTTGACCACTTTTAATCGCTCGGTATTAATTAACCACAAGTTTTTAAAGAATAAATTTGGTGTTCCGCATAAGACTAACCACAAATCTTTCATATGTAATGGTTAAAAGAGTAACAAAAAACAAAGTTTAGTGGTTCTTTAACAGTCCATGGTTGTCATTTGAGGCGACACATGGGATCGGGTGGTTAGGTTCACTGACTTGGTTGAAACTTGTCATCGTATCGATGCTCATAATGTCAATCACTGGTTTGTGTTGTCCATGTTCGATTATATAGCTGTGGAATTGTTGTATGCGGTGTTAACCAACAAACAAACACAGCTTGAACGGAGTACAGGTTAATGTGACGAAGGCGCCAAGGTAACCGTAAGTTCCATTTCTCAACAAAGACTTAGCGCTAAGGCTGTTTTGTACAACGGCTCCCTGGTGTTGGTACCTCTAATAAATAGGAGTGAGTAGTATCTATGCCTTTTAACAAGTCAAACGTAATTTGTACAAGAATTATTAGAAAGAAACAATATATAACAGGGAAGAGGATGGGGGCAGAGTGAGAGAGAATAGCTTTAAAATTTTGAACACTTTTGGACAATCTGTTTGCCTGCTAACCCAAACTGCATGCTCAATGTTGCTTGTTGCTTTATCCCGTACTAAGCTATATCCAGCTGTATGGCCTAAATAATCGAGTCGGATCCATATCACCCAGTGACTGACATCATGAGCAACGTTCTACGCATGAGGGATAGAGGGAGCAAGAGGCGTTTTGGAAGTACTCTCTCTCTCTCTCTCTCTCTCTCTCTCTCTCTCTCTCTCTCTCTCTCTCTCTCTTGCTCTCTCTCTTGCCCTCTCTCTCTTCACTCGCTCTCTCATATAATGGTTGTTTGTTTCATTTTATTGAAAGGTCACGCCGAAGACCCGGGTTCGATTCCCCACATGGGTACAATGTGTGAAGTCCATTTCTGGTGTCCCCCACCTGGAATATTGCTAAAAGCTCCTTTAAACCAGTCACTCACTCATTTTATTAAAAATAAGCACGTCAAATTGCTTTAAAGCTTTCTCTGGACAGACCACCAGCCTCTATAATATAATATATTATCTTCATGCAGTGACTATAGAGATTGCCCTCACCCATGTCCCTGTCAGCGCATATAGATGTTGAGGAATTCCGGTCGTCATGGAGACGTTGCCTGCTGACTGTAGCTGTTGAAAAAAATGGTTTTGTATACAGTTGGTATGCTCAAGAGAGACGAAGTGTTTTGCCTTTGTCACAGTCTTGCCTCTGTCACAACGTAAAGTGTTTGAAATCACAAGTCCGTTTGCACAAATTTTGCACAGTCAAATGAAATCGACAGACCAACTCTGATGTTTTCGGCATCCGAAAAAAACAGTTGTTTAACAAACGATCATTATTGTCTTGTCACTTTCGCTATTGTTTACGAGGGGGGACCACATGCTGGTAGAACAGCCAGGTGTGCGAGTTGCACGTGTGAAACTGAAATTTCACTACACACGCTTGTTGATTACCTGGCTGTTGTATTGTGTTGTTTTCTAGAAGTTTCATCTTTAAACATAGTTATACCGATTTTTTTTCCAAAATAATATCCTCCCTAACCCTACACCCGACGCTCTCTCTCTCTCTTTCTCTCTCTTTCTCTCTCTCTCATACACTACCACCACACACCGGCTCTCGCACGCACGCACGCACACACTGTTGCTACTAGATGCAAATCACAAGATCATACTTTCTGTATTTTCTGTGCCGGATGCATCATCCCTGGAAAGGAAAGTGAGAGTATAACATATCTATATCATAACTATATATATCATAACTATAACATAACTATAACATAACTATAACATACTATAGCGGAACTATAACATTTAGCGTTGACATATTGCGATATATAGTTACACGTTCTTGTAACATCTCCCTAGTTGACATTCATAAATAACTCAAATATTTCTACCCTGATCAAAACTTACGCGCTCACTATATTTGTTACAAGTCCTTCATTGATCCTTCAGGGATTATCGTGATTTGGTTCTTTTTTTCTCTTTAGGTAAATTCGAATTTTATGTAAAAGAACTAGATTCCTGGTTGGGCGACACGGAACCAATTTCTGTTTCGAGAACAAAACCCACTCAAGTCAATATTTACAAGCCCACAAATGAAAACAAAGATAAAAGAATCAGATCATATGTGTTTGTTTGCTGTATTATTGTTTGTGAATCACTTGGATAGAAAAATGTGTGTGAAATAATTCAACTACATCCATATTCATTATACAAAACAAAATTTACAAATTTAAAAAAAAATAGGGTCTGTCGGTTTTGAAAGATGAATAATTTTTGACGTGGCATTAAACGCTTCTTTCAACAGTATTTTAGTCTTGTTGCGTTCCCATCATGAGTCAGTGATTGTACACATGTGGTATGATCGAACCCGACCCTTCCCTATATGAAGTTCGACATGACAGTCGCATTACAACCGGAACTAGGATTCGAACCATCTCCTGTTCAAAACAATTTTGTTTTCAACGTTTACGTGTAGTTTAGTTGTATAATTACTTACGTTTTCTTGCGGCAACGATTCGAGCCTGAAAAGAGAAAGCATGATTAAATTATGATGGGTGTTATCTGGTAAAAAAAGGAAGATGTCTGACAATGAGCCATCCAGTCAGACAGTCAGACAGTCAGACAGTCAACCATCCAGTAAGACATCCGATCTTAGTAGCGTCTTAGTCTTTTGGCATGTAGTGGTAAGTGTGACATCCGATCTTAGTAGCGTCTTAGTCTGTTGGTATGTAGCGGTAAGTGTGACATCCGACCTTAGTGACGTCTAAGTCTGTTGGTAGGTACTGGTAACCATTACATCCGATCTTAGTAGCGTCTAAGTGTGTTGCGTCTAACCAGCAGTTTACGGGTCCCCAGACCCGGAAGTAGAAATGTATTCTATATAAGCGTTTGCACAGCGCGTCATATATATATCGAAAAGCACGCAAGAGCGGGCTGATCTCCGTTAGGAGACATGTTAGACGAAATTAGAGGTCATTTTCGTGTCAAAAGTTTATTTTAAAACTTCGTCTGAAAGACCATAGTTTTAAACACTTATTTTAGTAATGCTCCAAAACATCAATCCAATCGTTAGTAATCAAGGGGAAATCCCGATGACGATCCTTTCTCTGATTGGTCAATTGTGGACGCACTAGTCGAATGTTCCAAATAAGGTAGTGGGTTACTACGACTGCCACAACTTTAACGCGCACGGTTGGTGAGTTGTATTTTGCTTGTCGCTTAATTTCAATTTTGTTTATTTGACTTGCTTAGCTATGGCTGTAAGGAGAATGGTGTATGATGATTTGTATGAGTTGTGTAGAGATGAGAGAAAGTTGATGGATTTGTTGGCAGCGTTTGGTTTAATTAGAAATTTCAGTGGGAAGTGTGTGAAGTGTGACAGTGGGAGTATAGGAGGTGAGGTGAAATTGGGTTTAACTTCGTGCTTGAGAATATTTCGCTCATATGACGACGTGCATGCGTGTGTATGTGTATGTGCGGCTGCTTGTACTAGCCCAGACTTAGGCTGGTTTTATAGTGCTAGCTCACTGAGATACCATGCCGCAGTGAAGCATGAATACCCCACTCAGACACATTATACTGACTCAGAGCCGACCAGTCCTTGTTGTACCCATTAATGCCGAGCGCCAGGCAGGGACCAAAAAGTACCATATTTTAACGTCTTTTGGTAGGACGCGGTCGGGGATCGAACCCGCGACTTTCCGCTCTCCGGGCGGACGCTCTAACCACTGCACCACGGAGGCGGTCGGGAGTATAGGAACGCGAAAGGATTCGAGTCGGAGTGAGGGTTGGTTATGTGTGGCGTTGCTCAAATAAAAATGCAATTATTAAATTGTAGCAAGGCGTGATTCTTGGTATTTTAAGTCTCATTTGTCCGTTAGTGAAATTATGAAATTGACGTTTTATTGGGTTTATCAACTGAGAGAGAATTTTGTGAGAGTGCAGTTGCGTCTGGGATCTGATCACACTTTAGTTGACTGGTTTAATTGTTGCAGAGATGTGTTTTTGTTTGTGATTGAAGATGAGAATGAGATGATAGCTGGGCCAGGGATTGAAGTGGAGATTGTTTGAGAGTAAGTTTGGGAAGAGAAAGTTTCACCGAGGAAGGCGAGTGGATGGTGTTTGGGTGTTTGGGTGTATCGAGAAAGAAAGTAACAGGATGTTTTTGGAAGTTGTGGAGAAGCGTGATGCAGATACCCTTTTGAGTGTGCTGAGAAAGTGGGTGCGATCGGGATCGATAATTCATTCTGATTGTTGGAAGGTGTATGCTAGACTGAATGAGATGGGATATGAGCATGTGACAGTGAATCATAGAACGGAACTTGTGAATGCAGAGAATGGTGCGTGCACTAATACAAATTGAGAGTACGTGGAGAGCGGTGCAAGCGTCCCTGCCCAGGTATCGAACTAGGAGAGGATTGTATGATAGTTATTTTGTGAAGTACATTGTGAGGAAGAAATATTTACGTTGTTCTGATGATCATTTTGTTACATTTCTTACTTTTATCCGCCGTGTACTTGACCCCCCCAAAAAACACATGAATATTTTAAAACCGTTGAAAATGAAAACAAAGAAAATGACGTGCAAAATGAAAACACTGATGAATTCAATTCAAGCGCAGATTTGTTCTTGTAAGGTAAGTGAATTCAATTCAAGCGCAGATTTGTTCTTGTAATGTAAGGTAAGTGAAGCGTTTCGATATTTGTTTTCCTAACGCTTGGAATGATGTGCTACATATAATGAAAACTTACCTATTTTGTTTATTGTAATTGAAAATGGAAAAAGAAAGATACATGAAGCATCTAAGGGCTAAAATATTTCATTTCAACGAAACAATACATTACTGGGATATTTTTTTTATTTTATGTCAGCGTCTTCTTAAAATATTGCAATTAAAACATTGCAATTGACAAACCCAGAAAATAATACAAACCCTAAAACATTGTTGAGGAGCGAAGGGCTAGGGAAGTTTATCGATTAGTATCCAAGGGTAATTTAATGGGCCAAAACAGCGATGTTGTTATTCGCTGGAGTAAACAAAAAATGGCGTCAGCGTTAGTGCTCGCTTCAATGTACATATGGCTTCTGCGCATGTCTGTAGCGTAAACCTCCGGGGACCCGTAAAGTGCAGTCTACCCATGTAGTGGTAAGTGTGACAGCCTATCTTAGTAGCATCTTTGTTGGTATGTAGTGGTGTGACATCCGATCTTAGTAGCGTCTTAGTCTGTTGGTATGTAATGGTCAGTGTGACATCCGATCTTAGTAGCGTCTTAGTCTGTTGGTATGTAGTGGTGTGACATCCGATCTTAGTAGCGTCTTAGTCTGTTGGTATGTAGTGGTGTGACATCCGATCTTAGTAGCGTCTTTGTTGGTATGTAGCGGTAAGTGTGACATCCGATCTTAGAAGCGTCTTTGTTGGTATGTAGTGGTAAGTGTGACATCCGATCTTAGTAGCGTCTTAGTCTGTTGGTATGTAATGATAAGTGTGACATCTTGTCTTAGTAGCGTCTTTGTCTGTTGGTATGTAGTGGTGTGACATTCGATCTTAGTGACGTCTTAGTCTGTTGGTATGTAGTGGTAAGTGTGACATCCGATCTTAGTAGCGTCTTTGTTGGTATGTAGTGGTAAGTGTGACATCCGATCTTAGTAGCGTCTTGGTCTGTTGGTATGTAGCGGTAAGTGTGACATCCGATCTTAGTAGTGTCTTTGTCTGTTGGTATGTAGTGGTGTGACATCCTCATCTTAGTGACGTCTAAGTCTGTTGGTATGTAGTGGTAAACATTACATCCGATCTTAGTAGCGTCTAAGTGTGTTGGTATGCAGTGGTAAGTGTGACATCCGATCTTAGTAGCGTCTTTGTCTGTTGGTATGTAATGATAAGTGTGACATCCGATCTTAGTAGCGTCTTGGTCTGTTGGTATGTAGTGGTCACCATGACATCCGATCTTAGTAGCGTCTTCGTCCAGTAATTACTTACAGATAGAAGGTCTGAAGATGCACAGCAGAAGTATGACTGTGAATGGAAGAGCCATCGCCGCTGCTCCGATCCCAATACCTTGCAGTAGGTGTTCCTCGCCTGAAAACACAACACTCTGTATCTGAAGGTGTACCCGTGAAAATCCGGGTTCAATTGATCTCCAGTAACCCATGTTTGTCGTTAGAGGCGACTAACGGTATCGGGTGGTCAGGCTCGCTGACTTGGTTGACACATGTCCTCGGTTCCCAATGGCGCAAATCGATGCTCATGATGCATGATGCTGATCACTGGATTGTCTGGTGCAGACTCAATTATTTACAGACCACTGCCATATAGCTAGAATATTGCCGAGTGCGGAGTAAAACTAAACTCACTCACTCACTCTAAAGTTGCCTTCACCATACACCATTTCTGACTTTTGTGTACATTACGAAATCAGTTTGAATAAGTTCGAAATACTGCTGACATACGACACAGTGTATGTATTAATATTAGTTCCTAGTCACTCTTTTCAAATGCTGATCAGCCGTAAAGATCCAGGTTAGAATTGATCTAAAGCGGCTTGGCTGGTAGGCTGATCGCCGCTGTGATACTGTCTGGCCGTGCTGTACTTCTATGTAATTGTATAACAACGCCTTGAATGTAGTGTTGTGGACCCATTGGTGGACCCAAACACAACATAACAACATTGTTGATCAATGCCTTACAAATCACAGGCCCTCGTGTCTTTGCGAGGATTAAAGATGTTAAAAACACACAAAACATTTGAGATGACCCCCGACTCGAAATGCTTCACAGTACAATACATGATGACAAGGCCGGACACTTCGGTGTACCCTACACGCCTGCCTTGCCGATCGCTACGCTAGCTTCGCATGCAATCAATTAAAACTTAATGTAAACATAATCATGGGTGATTGTCCTATCGATCACCACTCATGACACCAACCAATTCTTTTTTGTTATTTCTGCAAGTCGACTGAACCCCGTTTTGACCCCCAACTAAACGATCTTGACACAAATGGATGACGATGTGTCCGCACAAAACGGGGATGTGGTCAAAGCAAGCCCTCTGGTTGGTTGATGCTTGTTTAGGAGACATTTACAATTGATGCTTTCTTATGAAAAGCCAGTGCTCGAAAACATTCTTACATTAAGCAGTCGATAAGAGAAAAAAATCCCGCGAATTTATAAAGAATTGCAGATTTACAAGCGTTGACCAATCAGAGGGCTTGCTTCCACTACACCCCCGTTTAGTGCGGACATATCGTCATCCATTTGTGTCAAGATCGTTTAGTTGAGTCAAAATCGGGTTTCAATCGACTTACAGAAATAACAATAAAGAAGTGTTAGGTTTCATGATTGGTGATCGATAGGCCAATCATCCATGATTATGTTTACATTAGGTTTTAATCGATTACATGCGATGGTAGCGTAGCGATAGGCAAAGCAGGCGGGTAGGGTACACCGAAGTGTCCGGCCTTGTCATAATGTATTGTACTGTGAAGCATTTCGAGTCGGGGGTCACCTAAAAAATGTTTTAAAAATTAATCGTTAATCTCCGCAAAGAACACAAGGGCCTGTGTTACAAATATCCTCTGCTGAGTATGACGTGGCAAACTTGAGAAAACCTCCAGTCTTCCAAATTGATAAGTAATATAGTGTTGTTAAAATATCACCAGTAATTTTCCTTTTCTCCGAATTCGTTTTACATGAAACGAACAGAAAGAGGAAATATATGATTTTGATTTAGGGATTGATTTCCTTATAAACGAAAACATGTTTCGCAACCATTCAAAACTTAAAATAGAGTTTGGAAAGAGTTTCGCCACGAGCTTGCAATCTAAAATGAGGTTTGGTTTAGTTTTGGTTGGTTATTGTTTAACGTCGCACTCAGCAGTATTCCAGCTATATGATTGCGGTCTGTAAATAATTGAGTCTGGACCAGACAATCCCGTGATCAACAGCATGAGTTTCGATCCACGCAATTTGAATAGGATGACCTATGAAAAGAATCCTATATCAAGATATGATTAATTATCACACTGAGGGGCTTTGCTGAGAAACTATTATACCAGAAACGCCTTTTCAAAATCGGAATCTTCTTTCCGAGGCAAAATCACCCACTACCCTATAACAAAGCTGAGCTTCCAACCTTGTCAATTCAAGCCTGCGTTTCATGGTAATAGGTTCCTGTCGGAACTGAAATAATTTCTGCCATAGCAGACGATCTGGTCGACCAGATAACGAACAGATCTGAGATTTCATCCCTAACGGGTATTACATAATTCAGAATATAAATGCTGACCTAAGTAAAAGCACGAAAATCGAGATAATGGTGACATACATGATTTCGTAGAAGTTGTATCGAGTGTTGTCGTCGTAGATGATGTACTGTTGACGTCCCTGCTGGTGCTGGCCTGAGATGACCCAGTGGGGTGATCATCAGAGGTGCTAGTCGTAGTAGGTGCAGTTGTAGTTGTGGTCAGTGGAGTTGTAGTCAATGAAGGTGTAGTTGTGGGCAATGGTGGTGTAGTTGTGGTCAGTTTCACGCCGTTTATCAGCTGATCGAGAAATGTTTTGATAAATTCGGTATCCCCCTCACAAGTCCCGTTGACGTCTTTAGAACCTACTGTTTCCTGTAAAATCAAATGTATGTATATGATGTGATGCGACATATGTACATTGTAACAAAATGAAACTATGTGTGATTTATGTGGTTTGAACAATAAGCAGCCTATTTCAGTATACATGTATTTGTAAATCACATCGTTATATATCTTGAAGTAAATGTCAGTTATTTAAGGACAGATATAGGGCTATGGGGTAGCCTGGTTTTCAAAGAGTTTGCTCGTAGTGGCATAAGCTGGGTTCGATTCCAAACGTTGTTACCCTATTCCCTGTGTCTCCAGAGGGATATCACTTGAATATTGCTAAACGGTGCTTAAGTTACACTCGCTCGCTCACTCACTCACGCACTCACTCACTCACTGTACATTTTTTTTTCAAAAGAATCCAACGTACATTAAATTGTGAAATATTGATCCACAACTGGCCAGTCACGCACGAAGTGTTCAGGTTTATCCTAAATAGATGTAAGGTTGAGGTCCCCGGTGTTGTTGTTGCTGCTGCTGTTGATAGCGTCATTGTCGCTTCTAAGAAAAAATACATAAAAGCAATAAAAACACATCTAAGCATTACATATAAATAAACAGAGTAATGGCAGATATAAACTTTCCACAACTTCCGCATTTCCAAGTTGCTTTAAACTGTCATTGTTCATGGATATGAATTTGCATATGATAACCGAATCGGGTGTGGTATGACGGCCATTTTGTTTACTTGAGTTGTGATAATGTAGCATTAGTGTTTATGGATAAACATAAAGTCAAACACTATTTCTCGACTTTTAGTGTGTCGAAATTGCGGTTGATACGAAGTAAAATGTGGGTCCTTTAGTATTCATTTTGTCGATATTACGATTGTGTCTAAAGTCGTATATAACTCGAAGTATTTACGTAGGTCCTTCCAACTTCGACGGACGGTGTGGTAGCCCAGTGGTTAAAGCGTTTGCTCGTCATGTAAACGATCTGGGTTCAATTCCCACATAGGTACAATGCATGAGGCTTATTTCTGGTGTCCCCCGCTGTGATATTTCTGGAATATTGCTAAAACGGCGTAAACCTAAACTCACTCACTCATTCTTCGACACATCAGTGTTTGACTGTACACTATGAATAAACATGACAACTGCAATCGCTGATTTACATAATCAATGCAGTGAATAAGTGGAGTACTGGGGACACTGTGTTATATAAGCTCGTCTTGGTCACATCATCTAAACTGAAGAACGAAAGAAAGTACACACCTGGTCTTTTGGAATGTTTTTGAAAAGTCACAAACATTGTGTACTTGTAAGACACAATCAAAACACTTTCCATATATTTACGTTGCATTGTTAAAAAACCCATCCCAAAGTAGCAGTTGTGTACTATTTTTGTAAGTTTGTTACAATATATAAATTGCTGGAATATTGCTAAACGCGGCTAAAACTCAACTCACTCACTACAATATTTATGAAAATATCAGTACTTATTGAATCTTTTGAATGAATGATAGCACATATGTTTGTATAAATACAATTCGGTAACATTTAAAAACACCCTTCTTCTGAACCTATGACAACACTAAATATGTTGAGGAGTCTAAACCAAAATATTTAGTTTTCAAGGAAGCAATTTTCTAACACGAGGATGACTCTCACCTAGACCCTAGACTGTTTTACTTTCGAGATAAGGGCCAACAAAAGTCATATTTTGTCACGGATTTGTTCATAGTCGGATTTTCTCTTTATGTTAGCCGGCGAGCGAAATTAGCTATAAATAAAACAAGTTGAATGTTGGTTGAAGTGAGTGAAACACTTCCTCAAGGTACTTACTCTTTGACGATGTGGCTGGGGCGCTGCTGCTGCTGATGCCGGTGTTGCTGCTGCTGATGCCGGTGTTGCTGCTGCTGATGCCGATGTTGCTGCTGCTGATGGTGGGGATGGTGGTCGTAGCCTCACAGATATTTCGTGTTCCTGTAAATGTATTTCACGTTTGTTAGAATGAGTGAGTTTAGTTTTACGCCGCACTCAGCAATAACCCTGCCATATGACGGCGGTCTGTAAATAATCGACTCTGGACCAGACAACAAGCACTGGGCTCAATGGGCTCAAATTATCTGTTTCAACACGTCATCACAAAACTTAGAAACCTTTTCTGGAAGCTTTGGCTGATTTACAAGAACGATACCCTTATAAGAAATCTTACTTTTGCAAACAGCATATTTGGGCAAATAACAATATACAATAAACTGGAAACAAATCTATATTATATGAAACCCGTGAAGGTCCGGGTTAGAATATTGATCTTCAGTAACCCATGCTCGTCGTAAGAGGCGACTAACGGGATCGGGTGGTCAGGCTCGCTGGCTTGGTTGACACGTGTCATCGTATCCCAACTGCGTAAATTGATGCTCATGCTGTTGATCACTGGATTGTCTGGTCCAGACTCGATTATTTACAGACCGCCGCCATATAGCTGGAATATTGCTGAGTGCGGCGTAAAACTAAACTCACTCACTCACTGTCCGTCCGTCCGTCTGACTGTATGTCAGCCTGACGAGCGAACGCCTTAACAACTAGGCTACCCCACTGCCCCTCTACATCGAGTTAAATATCGATTCGTAAAGCAATACATTGAGACTTGCTTGTGCTTTTACATCTAGGTGTTTGACGGAACGTATTTGTGTAAATTCATATCTAAACTATCCCTGTTGCAACAGAAGTAATACGTTAGTCCCAAAATTTTCAAGTAAATTTAGGTCTACCAAGCATTTAAACGTAGTATATGTGTTGTTGTAAGTAATGGCTAAATCTCAGTACAATCGCCAGCGGCTGAAGGGATGGTGTATATCCAGGTAGCAAAGGGGTATGCTCCCATTTGTCAGACATCCCAATAGCCAGACAGGTTAAAACAACAAACCATCTGGTAGAGTTCACAGCTAATTCACCCGTGAAGATCCGGGTTAGAATTGATCTTCAATAAACCATGCTTGTTGTAAGCGGGTGGTCAGACTCGCTAAAGTGATTGACACATGTCATCCCAATTGTGTAGATCGATGATCATGCTGTTGATCACCGGATTGTCTGGTCCAGACTCGATTATTTACAGACCGCTGCCATATAGCTTGAATATTGCTGAGTGCGACGTGTAACTAAACTCACTCACTAACAGCTAACCCCTTGCCTGTTACCTCTTAATGAAATAGGAATGGCCCATAAAATACATAACAGAACAGAACTTTATTACGCTCAGGCCGATATCATCGATATATGAAGTACAAATGACAATAAATTATAATATTGTGGCGGAATAGTAGTTAGCTTGAAGATTTTACAATTTGCATGATATATTTACAGAATTTACTGTATACTATTAACAGATACTATTTTACATGTAAAGAATGATTTGAATGTTGACATATTTGGTCTTTTTATAAAGGAAGCTGGTATATGCATTGATCTTTCCTTTCTAAAATATGTGCATTTAGGATATAATGAAACTCATCACCCACTGTAAGTCCCCATGTTCCTTAGTATGGTGATTTACCATCAGTTGCTGGCGATCTATTTTAATGGTGTTAAATGTAATGAGTAATCTTTGAATGCGTTAAATTAAATTTTTTAATGTTTGAAGCGGTTAGTATTTAGGCATAAATTGTGATATCTTGATGATATTGTACTGTCCTTTGTCACACATGTTAAATATATTTAGCACAACTAAATGGGTGGGGTGTGGTCTTGTGCATAGAACGCAGGTCACAAATCAGGAGAATTTAAGCAACGTTGGGTGCGGATAGTCCTTGGATGGGTGACCGTGTTTTGCAGCTTGACTCCTGGGAGTTTCTAGGATTTCTGTCTCGCCCCTCAACGAAGCATACATGTTGTGAGACAGGTGAGTTCGTTAAGAAAATTGCCTCTGTTCACCCAGCAGTGAATGGGTACCCGGTGGGATAAGTCATATGACTATGAACCTTCCAGCGCCTCACAGGCAGCTTGGGTTATCCGGGGTAATGTCCATCATGTTGTATGTGCTTAGAGCATGTCCCTGCGGTGTGGAGTTCAGCGTTATGTAAATGGTCATATTATTATTACCATTCTACTCTATTATTATCATAACTATTCTCGTCACTATATGGCTGAAATATTGCCGATGTGACGGTAAATTTTAACTTACTCACTCACTGTAACAGAAGCAGCGTCAGCTAACTCACTAACCCATTCCATCGAGGCTTGGACAGTTCGTGGTCATAGTTTCAATTTAAATACCCATGCATACATTAGGACTCTTTGTTCATAGAAAACAGGTGGTAGTTGTGTTTCCTGTAGACATCCTTCAACAGACAAATCAACGAGGGGCGTCTGACGAGGAAGTAGTGTACTTCTCCATTTGTTTAAAGGAGAATACGAACGAAAACAAAACTTTTGATATATTGTAAAGGTATTCTAAAAGTCACATTCCGTGATTAAAATTGAACAAAAAGTTTGTAAAATAGCAATAAAAACACAAAAACGTACTCGTATTTCCGCCTATTACGGAAACACCCGACAGTTAATGAGCAGAGGGGGTATCACGTGACTTGACGTCATAAGTGCCTGTTGCTGATGGCTTCCTCTTTGATTTTACCTCACAACTTAATAGTGTCCGTGGATGCTGAAGCAGTAAAAGATGTTCCTGATGTCATTTCTGAAATGGATGTTAGACCGTATCAATACGATCCGATTTTACATCTTGCAAGACAATCTTCCCCTGAAGATGAAGAAGAAGAATCAAGCGAAACGGAGGCATTGCTTGAGGTCAAAATAAATTTTAAAATAGACCATATCATTTAACAAGATTACTATTTGTCAGCAAAATGTCATACAGTTCCAGCCAGCAAACCCACCCCTATAAATATATGACCAGTCACTAAGAATTATTTAAAAAAAAAATGTGATTACAGTTCATTTTGTGTCAAATGGGTGACTGTAGGGTGTCTGGGATTTAAAAACAAAATAATTATGTTTCAGACGAGGGAGAATAAAAATTATCTGCTTCAAAAGTTACACTGGAATTATTTTGTTGAAAAGAATTAGGATCCTAGTTCTCATTAATAACGTATCAAGTCTCGATACAAGATCCCAGCCTGGTCGAGCAGAGATAATTTTTGCGACGCAGATAAGTTATTCCCCGAAAACTGGAGAATTATAAAATACTAGTCAGGACCACGTATGTTTCCCCATTGTTTGGTTATGGAAATAGTTATGGTACTCGGTCAAAG
Organism: Haliotis rubra; assembly: GCF_003918875.1. Classification (NCBI taxonomy): domain Eukaryota; kingdom Metazoa; phylum Mollusca; class Gastropoda; order Lepetellida; family Haliotidae; genus Haliotis; species Haliotis rubra. The sequence continues at coordinate 252,500 of NW_025767485.1, read as the reverse complement.
CCTTAGAATGACATCCTACGAGTCTGATGACGACGTGCGTAATTGGACAAAATGTATCAACCAAGTCAGCGAGCCTGACCACCCGATCCCGTTAGTTGCCTCTTACGACAAGCATGGGTTACTGAAGGTTCATTCTAACCCTGATCTTCACGGGGAGACAAGCATGGGTTACTGAAGGGAGAGAGGGAGAGAGAGAGAGAGAGAGTTATAGTCATGTTAAAGTTATAATTATGTTATAGTAATGACATAGTTATGTTATAGTTTATGCTATAGTTATGTTATAGTTATCATATAGTTATGTTATAGTTATAATATAGTTGTTATAGTTATGTTATAGTTATGACATAGTTATGTTATAGTTATGTTATAGTTATGTTATAGTTATGTTATAGTTATGTTATAGTTATGTTATAGTTATGTTATATGTTATAGTTATGTTTATAATATAGTTATGTTATAGTTATGTTATAGTTATAATATAGTTGTTATAGTTACGTTATAGTTATGACATAGTTATGTTATAGTTATGTTATAGTTATGTTATAGTTATGTTATAGTTATGACATAGTTATGTTATAGTTATAATATAGTTGTTATAGTTACGTTATAGTTATGATATAGTTATGTTATAGTTATAGTTATAGTTATGTTATAGTTATGACATAGTTATGTTATAGTTATGATATAGTTGTTATAGTTACGTTATAGTTATGATATAGTTATGTTATAGTTATGATATAGTTATGTTATAGTTATAATATAGTTATTATAGTTATGTTATATTTATTATATAGTTATGTTATAGTTTATGTTATAGTTACCGGGAATTCCCATATTTAGGCCCACGCGAAAGTTAGCCCATGGGCTAAAGTACGGGATTTTTTTCCGTACTTAAGCCCATGGGCTTTAATTTTGTATTTAATTCTTGGGTGTTTAGACTGACGTCCCTTTCCAAACGCAGAGACTTTGACTCTGAATAGTGTCACTCCCATAGATATCAGTCAGTCACTCCTGTTATATTAGTATGAAGTTAAATTGTTCATGAATTCAGACTTGATGTCGTCACTGTGTGGCTGGAATAATGCCGATGTGACGTAAAGCCCAACTAAACTAAACTCTGACTATTAGTTTGAAGTTCATATTTTGCATAGAATAGACTGTTAGAACTTCATCTTTCCGTTCACAGTTGAAATACTCATTTGAGTGAACATTTTCACAGCTTTGAACTCTGAAAACAGTGTGGCTCTAAATACTCACTGTAGAGACTAGTCATTGGTCTTAGATGTCAGTTAGTCCTCTCATAATATACTGAGTCAAAGAAGAAACTTCACATTCTTTCTTCAGGGCACTATAAAAGAACAAGAGATGGTAAGATGGTTAAATTGTTATTATTTCATTGCTGAGATCTGTGTGATGTACTCGATACACTGACAGTGCCATAATCAGTTCCATTAGGCTACACCGCCGTACCAAAACATGGGTATACAGAATGTCAAGTCACAAGAATAAAAATGCGAAATTTCTCAGTTCAATATCGTGTATGGCCACCCCGCGCATTCACCACTGCCAAACACCGTCTCCTCATCGACTGCCTGATGCTTGTGAACACGTGGTTGGGGATTCTGCGCCATTGCTCTTGCATTGCAGCGCCAAGTTCCTGCAAATTCTGAGGTTGGTTCCTAAGACCCCGAAGCCTTCTCCCAAGTGCATCCCAAACGTGCCCTATTGGATTAAGGTCAGGGGACCTCGATGGCCAGTCCATGACGTTAATTCCAGCGTTTTGAAGGAAATTTCATGTCAACATCGCGGTATGCGGCCGAGCATTATCATGCTGGAACTGTATACCTGGGCCATGAGCCGCCATGAAAGGAACGAGTTCACGGGTGAGCACCTGGTCGCGGTAAGCAGCAGCTGTGAGGTTTCCACGGAGGACCAGAAGTCGGGAACGGTTGTTCCCACAAAAGGCACCCCACACCATGCAACTTCCGCCCCCGAATCTGTCGACTTCCTGTACACAACATTGGGCATACCGTTCACGACATCGTCTCCAGACTCTATGCCTGCTGTCCGCGCATCTGAGGGTAAACCTGGATTCATCGCTAAAGACGACTCGCTTCCAGTCTCTCTGGGTCCATCGGAGGTGACGTTGGGCCCACAGCAGACGTTGACGTTGATGAAACGGCGTCAACATTGGCCCACGATATGGACGTGGAGAATGGAGATTGGCAGCCCGCAACCGATTTCGAATCGTCTGTGAGGACAGTCGACCTCTAAACATCTCAGCCCTGGTTCGTGTAGCCGGCAGAAATCTGTCACGTAGGTGACGTAGGACGATTTGACGGTCTTCTGCTCGTGACGTCACTCGTGGACGACCCGACCTTGGGCGATCATAAGTGGTTCCAGTTTGTTGTAGACGACCTCGCAAGTCATACACAGTACGACGGCTGCATCCCATTGCTCTTGCGACGTCAATAACTGATCTTTCCGCTTGCAACATGCCAACGGCACGTTCACGTTGCACATTTGACAATCGTGGCATTTCAAGTACCGTTAGAACTGTGGTTTAAAAGTGTTTTTTCAATTCTTGAGGCCAATGCAAACACGTGCATATGAAGAAAACTTCGATGCGAAGATCACGTGATGGACTGCACGTGCAAAACCTGATTTGGCACTAACGTCATTTGCACGACGAATGGATGGGTTTGAGTGGGTTTTGCTAACGTTTTTCTAGAGTCCAAAGGTAGGGATCCCATTTCGGATACATAGATGTATCATCAGAGAAAAATTATTCATTATTTTTCAAATTACATTTTGTGAAGTTTCTTTTTTGACTCAGTATAACTTTATCATTCACGTTCACATTTTCATAACTTTAAATTTTGAATTTAAAGACCAGATTCCTGATTAAAGAGTTTTAAAAAATCCTGATTCTTTTCCTTTTATCAAAATACTGTGCATTTTCGAATTTAAGCCTTGGGCTTAAATATGGTTAAATATTCCATCACTAGAACAGTGATTTTCCGTATTTAATTCCCGGTATGTTATAGTTATGTCATAGTTATATATACACTATTATAAACTATTATCAAATAATGTTATCGTAATGTTGTAAGTGAAACGATTAAAGTTAATTACACCAGAGATACTACTACACCATACACATATGCAAGGTGTTCAGACAACATGCACAATCACCTCTTACCGAACAATGTTATCGCGCTGTGGTTTGTTTATTTATTTGTTTGTTTGATGTTTAACGCCACACTCACCAATTTTCTATCTATATAACTACGGTCTGTTTATATTCGATTGTGGACCAGACAATCCAGTGATCAACAGCATGAGCATCGATCAACGCAACTGGGTACAATGACATGTGTCAACCAAGTCAGCGTGCCTGACCACCCGATCCCGCTAGTCGCCTGTTACGACAAGCAAGGGTTGCTGAAGATCAATTCCTACCCGGATCTTCATGGGTTTTATTGATATAGTAATTTATCATGCATTTTTCTATTTCACATATGACAATGACTTCAATATATGGGATTCAAGCTTTTCATTTGGGCTATTTATGTTTAACACTATGTTGTATATACGCAGGTTGTTTTTAAAGTTATTACTTGGGCCCATGTTCACAAAGCGACTTTAGCGATGATTGCACTCCTATGCTAAAACATAAGAGTTATGATTACCTAAGACCGCTTTGTGGAGCGTGACCTGCAGTATTAACGTAAGGAAGCTGCCTGTGTATCGGTTTCATTTGTGTAAACAAGGTTCAACTTTTATCCTCATGTCCTTTCGTACCACAAAAAATGTAAATTGACATACCCCGTTCATGGGTATAATTTTCCAAACAGCGGCGTAAATATTTGGAAAAAAGATTTGATATTCAGAACATTGCGTAGGCGTTGATAAAGCACCATTGATATTATATACAGTGGTATACGAGGGGTATAATGAACATCGTAGCAGTGTTGATTCACACTTTGTGTACCTTGTTTTGTACGTCGGTGTATTTAAATAAACATATGTAAATGTTTGTTGTAAAGGCATAGAGGATACTAAATGACCTTCCGTGTAATACCATGTTTTATTGAAGTTAATGATCTGGTATCAAACGAGCGAGTTTATTTTTACGCCGCTTTTAGAAATATCACAGCAATTTCACGGCTGGAGACACAAGAAATGGACTTTACACATTGTACCCATGTGGGGAATCGAACCCGAGTCTTCGGCGTGACGAGCGAACGCTTTAACCACTAGGCTACCCCACCGCCCCAACTTTGTATAGAATGAGGTCGGTTTTATACCATTTTGGGCGATATACCTGCAACATCACGGCGGGGGACACCAGAAATGGACTTCACACATTGTACATGCCAAGATCTAGTGAGTGAGTGAGTTCAGGTTTACTCCGCTTGTAGAAATATTACAGCAATATCACGGCAGGGGACACCAGGCGCGACAAAGGACGACATGAAGTTACGTGGATACTCGACCAGAATCAACACCTGTTATTAATACAACTATCCTCAATCCGTTCAGCTTTGAACTCTTGAAAACAGTGTGGCTCTCTAAATACTCACTGTAGAGACTAGTCATTGTCTTAGATGTCAGTCAGTCCTCTCATAATAGTTTGAAGTTCGTGTTTTGCATTAAAGACTGTCAACTTTATCATTCACGTTCACATTTTCATAACTTTAAATTTTGAATTTAAAAACCAGTTTCCTGATTAAAGAGTTTTAAAAAATCCTGATTCTTTTCCTTTTATCAAAAGACTGTGCATTTTCGAATTTAAGCCCTGGGCTTAAATATGGTTAAATTATTTCATCACTAGTAACAGTGATTTTCCGTATTTAATTCCCGGTATGTTATAGTTATGTCATAGTTATATATACACCATTATAAACTATTATCAAATAATGTTATCGTAATGTTGTAAGTGAAACGATTAAAGTTAATAAACACTAGAGATAATACTACACCCATACACATATGCAAGGTGTTCAGACAACATGCACAATCACCTCTTACCGAACAATGTTATCGCGCTGTGGTTTGTTTTATTTATTTGTTTGTTTGATGTTTAACGCCACACTCACCAATTTTCTATCTATATAACTACGGTCTGTTTATATTCGATTGTGGACCAGACAATCCAGTGATCAACAGCATGAGCATCGATCAACGCAACTGGGTACAATGACATGTGTCAACCAAGTCAGCGTGCCTGACCACCCGATCCCGCTAGTCGCCTGTTACGACAAGCAAGGGTTGCTGAAGATCAATTCCTACCCGGATCTTCGTGGGTTTTATTGATATAGTAATTTATCATGCATTTTTCTATTTCACATATGACAATGACTTCAATATATGGGCTTCAAGCGTTTCATTTGGTATATTTATGTTTAACACTATGTTGCATATACGCAGGTTTTTTTTAAAGTTATTACTTGGGCCCATGTTCACAAAGCGACTTTAGCGATGATTGCACTCCTATGCTAAAACATAAGAGTTATGATTACCTAAGACCGCTTTGTGGAGCGTGACCTGCAGTATTAACGTAAGGAAGCTGCCTGTGTATCGGTTTCATTTGTGTAAACAAGGTTCAACTTTTATCCTCATGTCATTTCGTACCACAAAAAATGTAAATTGACATACCCCGTTCATGGGTATAATTTTCCAAACAGCGGCGTAAATATTTGGAAAAAAGATTTGATATTCAGAACATTGCGTAGGCGTTGATAAAGCACCATTGATATTATATACAGTGGTATACGAGGGGTATAATGAACATCGTAGCAGTGTTGATTCACACTTTGTGTACCTTGTTTTGTACGTCGGTGTATTTAAATAAACATATGTAAATGTTTGTTGTAAAGGCATAGAGGATACTAAATGACCTTCCGTGTAATACCATAGCGTTTTATTGAAGTTAATGATCTAGTATCAAACGAGCGAGTTTATTTCTACGCCGCTTTTAGAAATATCACAGCAATTTCACGGCTGGAGACACAAGAAATGGACTTTACACATTGTACCCATGTGGGGAATCGAACCCGAGTCTTCGGCGTGACGAGCGAAACGCTTTAACCACTAGGCTACCCCACCGCCCCAACTTTGTATAGAATGAGGTCGGTTTTATACCATTTTGGGCGATATACCTGCAACATCACGGCGGGGGACACCAGAAATGGACTTCACACATTGTACATGCCAAGATCTAGTGAGTGAGTGAGTTCAGGTTTACTCCGCTTGTAGAAATATTACAGCAATATCACGGCAGGGGACACCAGGCGCGACAAGGAACATGAAGTTACGTGGATACTCGACCAGAATCAACACCTGTTATTAATACAACTATCCTCAATCCATTTCAAAACATGATGCCGATTTTCCTATACCGTGACGCATTTCGACACTCAACGTAAAAAAGGCAAAATGTCGTTTTACCTGACAGTAAAATAATGTACAGTCCAATGTACCGTGTGACGGCGAGGCACACATCCGCTGATAGCCCCATGTTCTCACTTCCTTAAAGCTTCTGAATCAATGAGTTAATAACGCAAGCGTCGTATATCCATTTCAGAACATGATGTCGAACTCCCATACCGCGGACGCCATTTTGGACGGTATATGTAAAAATAACAAAACAGGTTTACCTGACAGTAATATAATCAGTCCCATGTACCGTGTTACGGTGACGCACACATCCATTGATAGCCTCATGTTCTCACTTCCTCATAGACTGTGAAGATAGCAGCTCCACCAGTGGCTGTGAACCCACATCCTGCAGGCGTACATGTCCATAAATCCAGCTTATCGTATTGCCTGACAATGCTAAAACTTCCTCCACTGATTTCAGATCCTCGCACGCTGATTGGTCAGCACGGGTTTTTATCTGAGCTGTATGAACGTGATTTCGAGAAATAATGTTTATTATGATAACGGAAGCTTTTCCTGGTTTGACATTAGGGACTGTTCTGGTTTGTTGTATTGTGGTTATGGGGTATACGTTCATTGTGCCGTGTACGTAATATCATTATTATCACATAACGATCTTTGTCAAATATTCTAAGGCTATACAATCAATGTTGCAGCCATCATCATGCCATGTTCGACAATGTCATCGTCATCATTACATCTCCATCGTCATTACGATTAACACCATGATCGTCATCACTGTCATCGTCATGGAATCAAGTCGCCATTAAATTTAACACCATCATCGTCATCATCACATCACAGCCGTCAGTATGAACATCATCATCGTCATCACATCGCCGTCGTCATTACGAACATCGTCATCACGTCATGATCACAGCGGCGTCGTCATTACGAACATCATCATCATCGTCATCACATCGCCGTCGTCATTACGAACATCATCGTCATCACATCGCTGTTGTCATTACAAACATCATCATCACGTCATCATTACATCGCCGTCGTCATTAAGAACATCATCATCACGTCATCGTTACATCTCCGTCGCCATCATCATCACATCACCATGATCATCATCCTCACATCACAGTTATCATCAAGAACATCATCATCACGTCATTGTCACATCGCCGTCGGCATTACGAACATCACCATCATCGTCATCATCACATCACAGTCGTCATTACGAACATCACCATCATCGTCATCATCACATCACCGTCGTCAGTATGAACATCATTATCCTCGTCATTTTCACGCCATCATCTTAATAATCTTTTCAAACATTACCATCACCCTCAACACCATCTTTGTCTTCAACTCCATCATCATCGTAATCATCGTCATCGTCGTCGTCATCATCATCATCATCATCATCAATCATCATCATTAATCATCAATCATCATCATCATCATCATCATCATCATCATCATCATCATCATCATTATCATTATCATCATCATCATCATCATCATCATCCATCATCCATCATCATCAATCATCATCAATCATCATCAATCATCATCAATCATCATCAATCATCATCAATCATCATCAATCATCATTAATCATCATCAATCATCATCATCATCATCATCATCCATCATCATCAATCATCATCAATCATCATCAATCATCATCAATCATCATTAATCATCATCAATCATCATCATCATCATCATCATCCATCATCATCAATCATCATCAATCATCCATCATCATCAATCATCATCATCAATCATCATCATCATCATCATTCATCATCATTCATCATCATTCATCATCATCATCATCATCAATCATCATCAATCATCATCCATCAATCATCAATCATCATCCATCATCATCATCATCATCATCATCATCATCATCATCATCATCATCATCATCATCCTCCATCCTCCATCCTCCATCCTCCATCCTCCATCCTCCATCAATCATCCTCCATCAATCATCATCCATCAATCATCAATCATCAATCATCATCATCATCAATCATCATCAATCATCATCATCAATCATCATCATCATCCATCATCAATCATCATCATCATCATCATCAATCATCATCATCAATCATCATCATCATTATCATCATTGTTATTATCAACAACGAGGAGAGTTCTATGGATATACAGCTTCTTTATTAATAATCTATTGAACTCTCCTCGTGGTTCAGAACACCAACTTCTAAATGCAACTCAAAGAAGTTTACACCATCATGGTCATCGCCACATCACCATGATAATACTCGTCTTAAACATCCTCAACATATCATCAAAACCACCTTCGTCATCATCATATAACCACAATCGTCTTACACATATCATCATCATATTAATATCACAATCACGAATACATCTCACGCCCCAGAATATCAACACCAACATTACCCTTACAATCGATGTTCAAAACATCAACAGTATTATCGTAAAAAATCATCGTAACCACCATCGTTCCAACAGAGTATAATAGGTTATTAAGTTCGCCCATACTCGGTAGATACAGCGTTTATTGTTTGTTATACAGGATCTCAAATTCATAAGTGATAAGCTGTTTCAAATTTATCCTGAAATCCTTATCCCGACCCTGAACCCTCGAACAGATCGCTTTCTCTAACTTATAGAATCTGGCGTTTAACCTATTTCTTTCGAACAAATATTGGAATTTTTGGTCTCAAATAATGATAACGCAAACAGGCACTAGACAATGGCCTCAACGGAGACACTATAGTCCAGGAAACCAGGCACTCCCGTAACGGGAGGCACCATGTTTTAGGACGCTTTCCTAACGAGAGGCGTTGCGTTTTGGGGAAACTAGACGGTTACCTAAAGGGAGGAACCCTGTTTTGGGAAACTAGACGGTTACCTAACGGGAAGAACCCTGTTTTGGGAAACTAGACGGTTACCTAACGGGAGGCACCCTATTTGGGGAAACTAGACGGTTACCTAACGGGAGGCACCCTGTTTGGGGAAAACTAGACGGTTACCTAACTGGAGGAACCCTATTTGGGGAAACTAGACGGTTACCTAAAGGGAGGAACCCTGTTTTGGGAAACTAGACGGTTACCTAACGGGAAGAACCCTGTTGGGGGAAACTAGACGGTTACCTAACGGAGGCACCCTATTTGGGAAACTAGATTTGGTTACCTAACGGGAGGCACCTCTGTTTGGGAAACTAGACGGTTTCCTAACGGGAGGCACCCTGCTTGGGAGAACTAGACGGTAACTTAACGGGAGGCACCGTGTTTGGGGAAGGTATAACGGTTACCTAACGGGAGGCTCCCTGTTTGGGGGAACTAGACGGCTACCTAACCGGAGGCACCATGTTTGGGAGAACTAGACGGTAACCTAACGGGAGGCACCCTGTTTGGGGAAGGTATAACAGTAACCTAACGTGAGGCACCCTGTTTGGGGAAACTAGACGGTTACCTAACGGGAGGCACCCTGTTTGGGAAAACTAGACGGTAACCTAACGGGAGGCACCATGTTTGGGGAAGGTATAACGGTAACCTAACTTGAGGCCCCTGTTTGGGGAAACTAGATCCCCCGTTTAAGAACTTACCTAACTGGAGGAACCCTGTTTGGGGAAACTAGACGGTTACCTAACTGGAGGCACCCTGTTTGGGAGAACTAGACGGTTACCTAACGGGAGGCACCATGTTTGGGGAAGGTATAACGGTAACCTAACTGGAGGCTTCCTGTTTGGGGGAACTAGACGGTTACCTAACGGGAGGCTCCCTGTTTGGGAGAACTAGACGGTAACCTAACGGGAGTCACCCTGTTTGGGGAAGGTGTAACGGTAATCTAAGTTGAGGCTCCCTGTTTGGGGAAGCTAGACGGTTACCTAACTCTCGGCTCCCTGTTTGGGGAAACTACACGGTTACCTAACGGGAGGCACCCTGTTTGGGGAAGGTGTAACGGTTTCCTAACGGGAGGCTCCCTGTTTGGGAGAAGTAGACGGTTACCTAACTGGAGGCTCCCTGTTTGGGGAAACTAGACGGTTACCTAACTGGAGGCTCCCTGTTTGGGGAAACTAGACGGTCCCTTTACGGGAGGAACCCTGTTTGGGGAAACTAGACGGTTACCTAACGGGAGGAACCATGTTTGGGGGAACTAGGCGGTTACCTAACGGGAGGAACACTGTTTGGGAAAACTAGACGGTTACCTAACAAGAGTCACCCTGTTTGGGGAAAATAGACGGTTAACTAACTGGAGGCACCATGTTCGGGGAAACTAGACGGTTACCTAACGGGAGGCACCCTGTTTGGGGAAACTAGGCGGTTACCTAACGGGAGGCACCCTGTTTGGGGAAACTAGACGGTTACCTAACTGGAGGCTCCCTGTTTGGGGAAATTACACGGTTACCTAACGGGAGGCTCCCTGTTTGGGGAAATTACACGGTTACCTAACGGGAGGCACCCTGTTTGGGGAAGGTGTAACGGTAACCTAACGGGAGGCTCCCTGTTTGGGAGAACTATACGGTTACCTAACGGGAGGCACCATGTTTGGGGAATGTATAACGGTAACCTAACGGGCGGCTCCCTGTTTGGGGAAACTAGACTGTTACCTAACGGGAGGCTCCCTGTTTGGGAGATCTAGACGGTTACCTAACGGGAGGCACCCTGTTTGGGGAAGGTATAACGGTTTCCTAACGGGAGGCTCCCTGTTTGGGAGAACTAGACGGTTACCTAACGGGAGGCACCCTGTTTGGGGAATGTATAACGGTAACCTAGCGGGCGGCTCCCTGTTTGGGGAAACTGGACTGTTACCTAACGGGAGGCTCCCCGTTTGGGAGAACTAGACGGTTACCTAACGGAGGCACCATGTTTGGGGAATGTATAACGGTTTCCCTAACGGGAGGCTCCCCTGTTTGGGAGAACTAGACGGTTACCTAACGGAGGCACCATGTTTGGGAATGTATAACGGTAACCTAACGGGCGGCTCCCTGTTTGGGGAAACTAGACTGTTACCTAACGGGAGGCTCCCTGTTTGGGAGAACTAGACGGTTACCTAACGGGAGGCACCCTGTTTGGGGAAGGTATAACGGTTTCCTAACGGGAGGCTCCCTGTTTGGGAGAACTAGACGGTTACCTAACGGGAGGCACCCTGTTTGGGGAAGGTATAACGGTTTCCTAACGGAGGCTCCTGTTTGGGAGAACTAGACGGTTACCTAGCGGGAGGAACCCTGTTTGGGGAACTAGACGGCTACTCTAACCGGAGGCACTCATGTTTGGGGAAATCCAGACGGTTACCTAACGGGAGGTACACTGTTTCAGGGGAAACTAGACGGTTACCTAACAGGAGGAACCATGTTTGGGGAAACTAGGCGGTTACCTAACGGAGGAACACTTGTTTGGGGAAACTAGACGGTTACCTAACAAGAGTCACCCCCTGTTTGGGGAAACTAGGATCGTTAGCTAACGGGAGGCTCCCCGTTTGGGAGAACTAGACGGTTACCTAACGGAGGCACCCCGTTTGGGAAAGGCATAACGGTTTCCTAACGGGAGGCTCCCTGTTTGGGAGAACTAGACGGTAACTTAACGGGAGGCACCGTGTTTAGGGAAGGTATAACGGTTACCTAACGTAAGGAGGCACCCTGTTTGGGGAAACTAGACGGTTACCTAGCGGGAGGAACCCTGTTTGGGGAACTAGACGGCTACCCAACCGAAAGGCACCTCATGTTTGGGGAAACTAGACGGTTACCTAACGGGAGGCACACTGTTTGGGAAACTAGGACGATTTACCTAACGGGAGGAACCATGTTTGGGGAACTAGGCGGTTACCTAACGGGAGGAACACTGTTTGGGAAACTAGACGGTTACCTAACAAGAGTCACCCTGTTTGGGGAAAAATAGACGGTTACCTAAGTGGAGGCACCTTGTTCTGGGAAACTAGACGGTTACCCAACGGGGAGGCACCATGTTTGGGGAAACTAGGACGGTTACCCAACGGGAGGCACCATGTTTGGGAAACTAGACGGTTACCTAACGGATCGAAAACCCTGTTTGGGTGAACTAGACGGTTACCTAACTGGAGGCTCCCCCTGTTTGTGGAAACTAGACGGTTACCTAACGGGAGGCACCCTGTTTGGGGAAGGTGTAACGGTTTCCTAACGGGAGGCTCCCTGTTTGGGGAAACTAGACGGTTACCTAACTGGAGGCTCCCTGTTTGTGGAAACTAGACGGTTACCTAACGGGAGGCACCATGTTTGGGGAAGGTATAACGGTTTTCTAATGGGAGGTTCCCTGTTTGGGAGAACTAGACGGTTACCTAACTGGAGGCACCCTGTTTGGGGAAACTAGACGGTTACCTAACGGGAGGCACCCTGTTTGGGAAAACTAGACGGTAACCTAACGGGAGGCACCATGTTTGGGGAAGGTATAACGGTAACCTAACTTGAGGCTCCCTGTTTGGGGAAACTAGACGGTTACCTAACTGGAGGAACCCTGTTTGGGGAAACTACACGGTTACCTAACTGGAGGCTCCCTGTTTGGGAGAACTAGACGGTAACCTAACGGGAGTCACCATGTTTGGGGAAGGTATAACGGTAACCTAAGTTGAGGCTCCCTGTTTGGGGAAACTAGACGGTTACCTAACTCTCGGCTCCCTGTTTGGGGAAACTACACGGTTACCTAACGGGAGGCACCCTGTTTGGGGAAGGTGTAACGGTTTCCTAACGGGAGGCTCCCCTGTTTGGGAGAACTAGACGGTTACCTAACTGGAGGCTCCCTGTTTTTGAAACTAGACGGTTACCTAACTGGAGGCTCCCCTGTTTGGGAAATTACACGGTTACCTAACGGGAGGCACCCTGTTTGTGGAAGGTGTAACGGTTTCCTAACAGGAGGCCCCTTTGGGAGAACTAGACGGCTACCTAACGGGAGGCACCCTGTTTGGGGAAACTAGACGGTTACCTATCGGGAGGCACCCTGTTTGGGGAACTAGACGGTTACCTAACGGGAGGCACCATGTTTGGGGAATGTATAACGGTAACCTAGCGGGCGGCTCCCTGTTTGGGGAAACTAGACTGTTACCTAACGGGAGGCTCCCTGTTTGGGAGAACTAGACGGTTACGTAACGGGAGGCACCATGTTTGGGGAAGGTATAACGGTTTCCTAACTTGAGGCTCCCTGTTTGGGAGAACTAGACGGTTACCTAACGGGAGGCACCATGTTTGGGGAAACTAGACGGTTACCTAACGGGAGGCACCCTGTTTGGGGAAACTAGACGGTCCCTTTACGGGAGGCTCCCTGTTTGGGGAAACTAGACGGTTTCCTAACGGGAGGAACCATGTTTGGGGGAACTAGGCGGTTACCTAACTGGAGGAACACTGTTTGGGGAATCTAGACGGTTACCTAACAAAAGTCACCCTGTTTGGGGAAAATAGACGGTTACCTAACTGGAGGCACCATGTTCGGGGAAACTAGACGGTTACCTAACGTGAGGCACCCTGTTTGGGAGAACTAGACGGTTTCCTGACGGGAGTCACCATGTTTGGGGAAGGTATACCGGTAACCAAACTGGAGGCTCCCTGTTTGGGGAAACTAGACTGTTACCTAACTGGAGGCTCCCTGTTTGTGGAAACTAGACGGTTACCTAACTGGAGGCACCCTGTTTGGGGAAACTAGACGGTTACCTAACGGGAGGCACCCTGTTTGGGAAAACTAGACGTTAACCTAACGGGAGGCACCATGTTTGGGGAAGGTATAACGGTAACCTAACTTGAGGCTCCCTGTTTGGGGAAACTAGACGGTTACCTAACTGGAGGAACCCTGTTTGGGGAAACTACACGGTTACCTAACGGGAGGCACCCTGTTTGGGAGAACTAGACGGTTACCTAACGGGAGGCACCATGTTTGGGGAAGGTATAACGGTAACCTAACGGGAGGCTCCCTGTTTGGGAGAACTAGACGGTAACCTAACGGGAGTCACCATGTTTGGGGAAGGTATAACGGTAACCTAAGTTGAGGCTCCCTGTTTGGGGAAACTAGACGGTTACCTAACTCTCGGCTCCCTGTTTGGGGAAACTACACGGTTACCTAACGGGAGGCACCCTGTTTGGGGAAGGTGTAACGGTTTCCTAACGGGAGGCTCCCTGTTTGGGAGAACTAGACGGTTACCTAACTGGAGGCTCCCTGTTTGGGAGAACTAGACGGTAACCTAACGGGAGTCACCATGTTTGGGGAAGGTATAACGGTAACCTAAGTTGAGGCTCCCTGTTTGGGGAAACTAGACGGTTACCTAACTCTCGGCTCCCCTGTTTGGGAAACTACACGGTTACCTAACGGGAGGCACCCTGTTTGGGGAAGGTGTAACGGTTTCCTAACGGGAGGCTCCTGTTTGGGAGAACTAGACGGTTACCTAACTGGAGGCTCCTGTTTGGTGAAACTAGACGGTTACCCTAACTGGAGGCTCCCTGTTTGCGGGAAATTACACGGTTACCTAACGGGAGGCACCCTGTTTGTGGAAGGTGTAACGGTTTCCTAACGGGAGGCTCCCTTTTGGGAGAACTAGACGGCTACCTAACGGAGGCACCCATCATCATCATCATCATCATCATCAATCATCATCATCAATCATCATCATCATCATTATCATCATCATCATCATCATCATCATCATCATCATCATCCATCATCCATCATCATCATCATCATCATCATCATCATCATCATCCATCATCCATCATCATCATCATCATCATCATCCATCATCATCATCATCATCATCATCATCATCATCATCATCCATCATCATCATCATCATCATCATCATCATCATCATCATCATCATCCATCATCATCATCATCAATCATCATCATCATCATTCATCATTCATCATCATCATCAATCATCATCATCATCATCATCATCATCATCATCAATCATCATCATCATCATCATCATCATCATCATCATCATCATCGTCATCATCATCAATCATCATCATCATCATCATCATCATCATCATCATCATCATCATCATCATCATCATCATCATCAATCATCATCATCATCCATCAATCATCATCCAACCATCATCATCATCATCATCATCATCATCATCATCATCATCATCATCATCATCATCATCATCATCATCATCATCATCATCATCATCATCATCATCATCATCACCATCAATCACCATCAATCACCATCAATCACCATCAATCACCATCATCATCATCATCATCATCATCATCATCATCATCATCATCATCATCATCCATCATCATCCATCATCATCCATCATCATCATCATCATCAATCAATCATCATCAGTCATCATCAGTCATCATCAGTCATCATCAATCATCATCAATCATCATCAATCATCATCAATCATCAATCATCAATCATCATCATCATCATTGTTATTATTAACAACGAGGAGAGTTCTATGGATATACAGCTTCTTTATTAATAATCTATTGAACTCTCCTCGTGGTTCAGAACACCAACTTCTAAATGCAACTCAAAGAAGTTTACACCGTCATGGTCATCGCCACATCACCATGATAATACTTGTCTTAAACATCCTCAACATATCATCAAAACCACCTTCGTCATCATCATATAACCACAATCGTCTTACACATATCATCATCATATTAATATCACAATCACGAATACATCTCACGCCCAAGAATATCAACACCAACATTACCCTTACAATCATGTTCAAAACATCAACAGTATTATCGTAAAAAAAAATCGTAACCACCATCGTTCCAACAGAGTATAATAGGTTATTAAGTTCGCCCATACTCGGTAGATACAGCGTTTATTGTTTGTTATACAAGATCTCAAATTCATAAGTGATAAGCTGTTTCAAATTTATCCTGAAATCCTTATCCCGACCCTGAACCCTCGAACAGAGGTTACCTAACGGGAGGAACCATGTTTGGGGGAACTAGGCGGTTACCTAACGGGAGGAACACTGTTTGGGGAAACTAGACGGTTACCTAACGGGAGGCACCCTGTTTGGGAGAACTAGACGGATACCTAACTGGAGGCTCCCTGTTTGGGGAAACTAGACGGTTACCTAACTGGAGGCTCCCTGTTTGGGGAAATTACACGGTTACCTAACGGGAGGCACCCTGTTTGGGGAAGGTGTAACGGTAACCTAACGGGAGGCTCCCTGTTTGGGAGAACTATACGGTTACCTAACGGGAGGCACCATGTTTGGGGAATGTATAACGGTAACCTAATTCATGGCTCCTGTTTTGGGAAAATAGACGGTTAACTAACTGGAGGCACCATGTTCGGAGAAACTAGACGGTTACCTAACGGAGGCACCCTGTTTGGGGAAACTAGGGCGGTTACCTAACGGAGGCACCCTGTTTGGGAGAACTAGACGGATACCTAACTGGAGGCTCCCTGTTTGGGGAAACTAGACAGTTACCTAACTGGAGGCTCCCTGTTTTGAAATTACACGGTTACCTAACGGAGGCACCCTGTTTGGGGAAGGTGTAACGGTAACCTAACGGAGGCTCCCTGTTTGGGAGAACTATACGGTTACCTAACGGGAGGCACCATGTTTGGGAATGTATAACAGTAACCTAACGGGCGGCTCCTGTTTGGGGAAACTAGACTGTTACCTAACTTGGGAGGCTCCCTGTTTGGGAGAACTAGACGGTTACCTAACGGGAGGCACCCTGTTTGGGGAAGGTATAACGGTTTCCCTAACGGGAGGCTCCCTGTTTGGGAGAACTAGACGGTTACCTAACGGGAGGCACCCTGTTTGGGGAATGTATAACGGTAACCTAGCGGGCGGCTCCCTGTTTGGGGAAACTGGACTGTTACCTAACGGGAGGCTCCCCGTTTGGGAGAACTAGACGGTTACCTAACGGGAGGCACCATGTTTGGGGAATGTATAACGGTTTCCTAACGGGAGGCTCCCTGTTTGGGAGAACTAGACGGTTACCTAACGGGAGGCACCATGTTTGGGGAATGTATAACGGTAACCTAACGGGCGGCTCCCTGTTTGGGGAAACTAGACTGTTACCTAACGGGAGGCTCCCTGTTTGGGAGAACTAGACGGCTACCTAACGGGAGGCACCCTGTTTGGGGAAGGTATAACGGTTTCCTAACGGGAGGCTCCCTGTTTGGGAGAACTAGACGGTTACCTAACGGGAGGCACCCTGTTTGGGGAAGGTATAACGGTTTCCTAACGGGAGGCTCCCTGTTTGGGAGAACTAGACGGTTACCTAGCGGGAGGAACCCTGTTTGGGGGAACTAGACGGCTACCTAACCGGAGGCACTCATGTTTGGGGAAACTAGACGGTTACCTAACGGGAGGCACACTGTTTGGGGAAACTAGACGGTTACCTAACGGGAGGAACCATGTTTGGGGAAACTAGGCGGTTACCTAACGGGAGGAACACTGTTTGGGGAAACTAGACGGTTACCTAACAAGAGTCACCCTGTTTGGGGAAACTAGACTGTTAGCTAACGGGAGGCTCCCCGTTTGGGAGAACTAGACGGTTACCTAACGGGAGGCACCCTGTTTGGGGAAGGTATAACGGTTTCCTAACGGGAGGCTCCCTGTTTGGGAGAACTAGACGGTAACTTAACGGGAGGCACCGTGTTTGGGGAAGGTATAACGGTTACCTAACGGGAGGCACCCTGTTTGGGGAAACTAGACGGTTACCTAGCGGGAGGAACCCTGTTTGGGGGAACTAGACGGCTACCTAACCGAAGGCACTCATGTTTGGGGAAACTAGACGGTTACCTAACGGGAGGCACACTGTTTGGGGAAACTAGACGGTTACCTAACGGGAGGAACCATGTTTGGGGGAACTAGGCGGTTACCTAACGGGAGGAACACTGTTTGGGGAAACTAGACGGTTACCTAACAAGAGTCACCCTGTTTGGGGAAAATAGACGGTTACCTAAGTGGAGGCACCTTGTTCGGGGAAACTAGACGGTTACCTAACGGGAGGCACCATGTTTGGGGAAACTAGACGGTTACCTAACGGGAGGCACCATGTTTGGGGAAACTAGACGGTTACCTAACGGGAGGCACCCTGTTTGGGTGAACTAGACGGTTACCTAACTGGAGGCTCCCTGTTTGTGGAAACTAGACGGTTACCTAACGGGAGGCACCCTGTTTGGGGAAGGTGTAACGGTTTCCTAACGGGAGGCTCCCTGTTTGGGGAAACTAGACGGTTACCTAACTGGAGGCTCCCTGTTTGTGGAAACTAGACGGTTACCTAACGGGAGGCACCATGTTTGGGGAAGGTATAACGGTTTTCTAATGGGAGGTTCCCTGTTTGGGAGAACTAGACGGTTACCTAACTGGAGGCACCCTGTTTGGGAGAACTAGACGGTTACCTAACTGGAGGCTCCCTGTTTGGGAGAACTAGACGGTAACCTAACGGGAGTCACCATGTTTGGGGAAGGTATAACGGTAACCTAAGTTGAGGCTCCCTGTTTGGGGAAACTAGACGGTTACCTAACTCTCGGCTCCCTGTTTGGGGAAACTACACGGTTACCTAACGGGAGGCACCCTGTTTGGGGAAGGTGTAACGGTTTCCTAACGGGAGGCTCCCTGTTTGGGAGAACTAGACGGTTACCTAACTGGAGGCTCCCTGTTTGGCGAAACTAGACGGTTACCTAACTGGAGGCTCCCTGTTTGGGGAAATTACACGGTTACCTAACGGGAGGCACCCTGTTTGTGGAAGGTGTAACGGTTTCCTAACGGGAGGCTCCCTTTTTGGGAGAACTAGACGGCTACCTAACGGGAGGCACCCTGTTTGGGGAAACTAGACGGTTACCTATCGGGAGGCACCCTGTTTGGGGGAACTAGACGGTTACCTAACGGGAGGCACCATGTTTGGGGAATGTATAACGGTAACCTAGCGGGCGGCTCCCTGTTTGGGGAAACTAGACTGTTACCTAACGGGAGGCTCCCTGTTTGGGAGAACTAGACGGTTACGTAACGGGAGGCACCATGTTTGGGGAAGGTATAACGGTTTCCTAACTTGAGGCTCCCTGTTTGGGAGAACTAGACGGTTACCTAACGGGAGGCACCATGTTTGGGGAAACTAGACGGTTACCTAACTGGAGGCACCATGTTTGGGGAAACTAGACGGTCCCTTTACAGGAGGCACCCTGTTTGGGAAAACTAGACGGTTACCTAACGGGAGGCACCCTGTTTGGGAGAACTAGACGGTTACCTAACCGGAGGAACCCTGTTCAGGGAAACTAGACGGTTACCTAACGGGAGGCACCCTGTTTGGGGAAACTAGACGGTCCCTTTACGGGAGGCTCCCTGTTTGGGGAAACTAGACGGTTTCCTAACGGGAGGAACCATGTTTGGGGGAACTAGGCGGTTACCTAACTGGAGGAACACTGTTTGGGGAATCTAGACGGTTACCTAACAAAAGTCACCCTGTTTGGGGAAAATAGACGGTTACCTAACTGGAGGCACCATGTTCGGGGAAACTAGACGGTTACCTAACGTGAGGCACCCTGTTTGGGAGAACTAGACGGTTACCTAACGGGAGGAACCATGTTTGGGGAAACTAGACGGCTACCTAACCGGAGGCACTCATGTTTGGGGAAACTAGACGGTTACCTAACGGGAGGCACACTGTTTGGGGAAACTAGACGGTTACCTAACGGGAGGAACCATGTTTGGGGAAACTAGGCGGTTACCTAACGGGAGGAACACTGTTTGGGGAAACTAGACGGTTACCTAACAAGAGTCACCCTGTTTGGGGAAACTAGACTGTTAGCTAACGGGAGGCTCCCCGTTTGGGAGAACTAGACGGTTACCTAACGGGAGGCACCCTGTTTGGGGAAGGTATAACGGTTTCCTAACGGGAGGCTCCCTGTTTGGGAGAACTAGACGGTAACTTAACGGGAGGCACCGTGTTTGGGGAAGGTATAACGGTTACCTAACGGGAGGCACCCTGTTTGGGGAAACTAGACGGTTACCTAACGGGAGGAACCCTGTTTGGGGGAACTAGACGGCTACCTAACCGAAGGCACTCATGTTTGGGGAAACTAGACGGTTACCTAACGGGAGGCACACTGTTTGGGGAAACTAGACGGTTACCTAACGGGAGGAACCATGTTTGGGGGAACTAGGCGGTTACCTAACGGGAGGAACACTGTTTGGGGAAACTAGACGGTTACCTAACAAGAGTCACCCTGTTTGGGGAAAATAGACGGTTACCTAAGTGGAGGCACCTTGTTCGGGGAAACTAGACGGTTACCTAACGGGAGGCACCATGTTTGGGGAAACTAGACGGTTACCTAACGGGAGGCACCATGTTTGGGGAAACTAGACGGTTACCTAACGGGAGGCACCCTGTTTGGGTGAACTAGACGGTTACCTAACTGGAGGCTCCCCTGTTTGGGAAACTAGACGGTTACCTAACGGGAGGCACCCTGTTTGGGGAAGGTGTAACGGTTTCCTAACGGGAGGCTCCCTGTTTGGGGAAACTAGACGGTTACCTAACTGGAGGCTCCCTGTTTGTGGAAACTAGACGGTTACCTAACGGGAGGCACCATGTTTGGGGAAGGTATAACGGTTTTCTAATGGGAGGTTCCCTGTTTGGGAGAACTAGACGGTTACCTAACTGGAGGCACCCTGTTTGGGAGAACTAGACGGTTACCTAACTGGAGGCTCCCTGTTTGGGAGAACTAGACGGTAACCTAACGGGAGTCACCATGTTTGGGGAAGGTATAACGGTAACCTAAGTTGAGGCTCCCCCTGTTTGGGGAAACTAGACGGTTACCTAACTCTCGGCTCCCTGTTTGGGGAAACTACACGGTTACCTAACGGGAGGCACCCTGTTTGGGGAAGGTGTAACGGTTTCCTAACGGGAGGCTCCCTGTTTGGGAGAACTAGACGGTTACCTAACTGGAGGCTCCCTGTTTGGCGAAACTAGACGGTTACCTAACTGGAGGCTCCCTGTTTGGGGAAATTACACGGTTACCTAACGGGAGGCACCCTGTTTGTGGAAGGTGTAACGGTTTCCTAACGGGAGGCTCCCTTTTTGGGAGAACTAGACGGCTACCTAACGGGAGGCACCCTGTTTGGGGAAACTAGACGGTTACCTATCGGGAGGCACCCTGTTTGGGGGAACTAGGCGGTTACCTAACGGGAGGCACCATGTTTGGGGAATGTATAACGGTAACCTAGCGGGCGGCTCCCTGTTTGGGGAAACTAGACTGTTACCTAACGGGAGGCTCCCTGTTTGGGAGAACTAGACGGTTACGTAACGGGAGGCACCATGTTTGGGGAAGGTATAACGGTTTCCTAACTTGAGGCTCCCTGTTTGGGAGAACTAGACGGTTACCTAACGGGAGGCACCATGTTTGGGGAAACTAGACGGTTACCTAACTGGAGGCACCATGTTTGGGGAAACTAGACGGTCCCTTTACAGGAGGCACCCTGTTTGGGAAAACTAGACGGTTACCTAACGGGAGGCACCCTGTTTGGGAGAACTAGACGGTTACCTAACCGGAGGAACCCTGTTCAGGGAAACTAGACGGTTACCTAACGGGAGGCACCCTGTTTGGGGAAACTAGACGGTCCCTTTACGGGAGGCTCCCTGTTTGGGGAAACTAGACGGTTTCCTAACGGGAGGAACCATGTTTGGGGGAACTAGGCGGTTACCTAACTGGAGGAACACTGTTTGGGGAATCTAGACGGTTACCTAACAAAAGTCACCCTGTTTGGGGAAAATAGACGGTTACCTAACTGGAGGCACCATGTTCGGGGAAACTAGACGGTTACCTAACGTGAGGCACCCTGTTTGGGAGAACTAGACGGTTTCCTGACGGGAGTCACCATGTTTGGGGAAGGTATACCGGTAACCAAACTGGAGGCTCCCTGTTTGGGGAAACTAGACTGTTACCTAACTGGAGGCTCCCTGTTTGTGGAAACTAGACGGTTACCTAACGGGAGGCACCCTGTTTGGGGAAGGTATAACGTTTTTCTAATGGGAGGTTCCCTGTTTGGGAGAACTAGACGGTTACCTAACTGGAGGCACCCTGTTTGGGGAAACTAGACGGTTACCTAACGGGAGGCTCCCTGTTTGGGAAAACTAGACGGTAACCTAACGGGAGGCACCATGTTTGGGGAAGGTATAACGGTAACCTAACTTGAGGCTCCCTGTTTGGGGAAACTAGACGGTTACCTAACTGGAGGAACCCTGTTTGGGGAAACTACACGGTTACCTAACGGGAGGCCCCCTGTTTGGGAGAACTAGACGGTTACCTAACGGGAGGCACCATGTTTGGGGAAGGTATAACGGTAACCTAACGTGAGGCTCCCTGTTTGGGGGAACTACACGGTTACCTAACGGGAGGCTCCCTGTTTGGGAGAACTAGACGGTAACCTAACGGGAGTCACCATGTTTGGGGAAGGTGTAACGGTAACCTAAGTTGAGGCTCCCTGTTTGGGGAAACTAGGCGGTTACCTAACTCTCGGCTCTCTGTTTGGGGAAACTACACGGTTACCTAACGGGAGGCACCCTGTTTGGAGAAGGGGTAACGGTTTCCTAACGGGAGGCTCCCTGTTTCGGGAAACTAGACGGTTACCTAACTGGAGGCTCCCTGTTTGGGGAAATTACACGGTTACCTAACGGGAGGCACCCTGTTTGGGGAAGGTGTAACGGTTTCCTAACTGGAGGCTCCCTGTTTGGGGAAACTAGACGGTTACCTAACGGGAGGCTCCCTGTTTTTTGGGAAACTAGACGGTTACCTAACGGGAGGCACCATGTTTAGGGAAGGTATAACGGTTTCCTAACTTGAGGCTCCCTGTTTGGGAGAACTAGACGGTTACCTAACTGGAGGCACCCTGTTTGGGGAAACTAGACGGTTACCTATCGGGAGGCACCCTGTTTGGGGGAACTAGACGGTTACCTAACGGGAGGCACCATGTTTGGGGAATGTATAACGGTAACCTAACGGGCGGCTCCCTGTTTGGGAGAACTAGACGGTTACCTAACTGGAGGCACCCTGTTTGGGGAAACTAGACTGTTACCTATCGGGAGGCACCATGTTTAGGGAAGGTATAACGGTTTCCTAACTTGAGGCTCCCTGTTTGGGAGAACTAGACGGTTACCTAACTGGAGGCACCCTGTTTGGGGAAACTAGACGGTTACCTATCGGGAGGCACCCTGTTTGGGGAAACTAGACTGTTACCTAACGGGAGGCTCCCTGTTTGGGAGAACTAGACGGTTACCTAACGGGAGGCACCATGTTTGGGGAAGGTATAACGGTTTCCTAACTTGAGGCTCCCTGTTTGGGAGAACTAGACGGTTACCTAACGGGAGGCACCATGTTTGGGGAAACTAGACTGTTACCTAACGGGAGGCACCATGTTTGGGGAAACTAGACGGTCCCTTTACAGGAGGCACCCTGTTTGGGAGAACTAGACGGTTACCTAACGGGAGGCACCCTGTTTGGGAGAACTAGACGGTTACCTAACCGGAGGAACCCTGTTCAGGGAAACTAGACGGTTACCTAACTGGAGGCACCCTGTTTGGGGAAACTAGACGGTTACCTAACGTGAGGCACCCTGTTTGGAAGAACTAGACGGTTACCTTACGGGAGGCACCATGTTTGGGGAAGGTACAACGGTTTCCTAACTGGAGGCTCCCTGTTTGGGAGAAGTAGACGGTTACCTAACGGGAGGCACCATGTTTGGGGAAGGTATAACGGTTACCTACCTGGAAGCTCCCTGTTTGTGGAAACTAGACGGTTACCTAAGGGGAGGAACCCTGTTTGTGGAAACTAGACAGTTACGTAACAAGAGTCACCCTGTTTGGGGAAAATAGACGGTTACCTAACGGGAGGCACCATGTTTGGGGAAACTAGACGGTTACCTAACGGGAGTCACAACCATTGGGGAAACTAGATTGCTATCTAACGGGAGTCACGCTGTTAAGGGAAACTAGACGCACGCACCCACCCATGTAAGCACACTGTCATAAAGAAGTCTACAAAAAAATAATCACGCATTTCCCCGAGAAGTAGATACACAACCTGAAGATGAAGTTGAAACCTGAAGGAGGAGGGAAATTCGTATTGTGTATTTGTGAGCGTATTTATGTAAGCGCTACCGAACACTGCTGAACTCTTTATAATTATTAATATATTTATTGATACATATTATCCAAGCCACACGGGAACAAGGAAAAATACAACACTTGAAGAGTTGCCCGGCACAGGATTATCATATTTACTTACTACTCAGGCACGGAATGTATTCACGTAATCACCTATAATGCTCCTAAACATGTAAAATCAGAGGAAAATGCTTAGCAAATATATGAATGAACAATTAGAAGGGATTCGTTATATGATATTCACATACCGTTCAGAAAATGATGAATAGAGTCAGCCAAGTTGTTAATGGTTTTAAATATCAGTGATAAGGTGAGTTCTCAGAGTACGCCGACAGAATACGCCCACTGTGGTTGCACGGAATACGACCACAGAGAATCTGCCATTAAACAGAGGTAAATATCATATGCCAGAGCTATTGGTACAAAAGATATGTCATTAAATACAGACATCTCTCATATATTGGTATACAGTGTAAGTGATCCAGTGTAGGTATGTGTTGATGCCGTGAAACATTTGTTCGTCCCGTCCGGGATTCGAACCCATACTCTCAGTGTAAGGCACCTATTCGCCAGCACACTGTCATTGGATCTAACCCACTCATTCACAACACTTTCCACATACAATGGGGCGGTGGGGTAGCCTAGTGGTTAAGGCGCTTGCCCGTCGCGCTGAAGACCCGGGTTCGATTCGCCACATTGGCAAAATGTGTGACACCCATTTGTGGCGTCCCCTGTCGTGATATTGCTGGAATATTGCTAAAAGCGGCGTAAAACCATACTCACTCAATACACAAAAAATGGAAATCTCACAACTAGTGGTGAAGAAAGCGTACTTTATGTACCCCTCTAACAAGTGTAAATTGACACGGCTTCCCAACAAACGTAGTGGAATACCGCATCATAATAAAGTTGGTTTCGTTGCTTGTTGAAGACGTCATATAACTCGACATGTAATCATATGGAACTATTCCAACTCGATACCGCATAACTACATTGATTGATTGATGGAGTATAGTTTTAGGCCGCACTCAGCAATATTCCAGCTATATGCCTGCGGTCTGTAAATAATCGAGTCTGGACCAGACAATAAAGTGTTCCACAGCATGAGCATCGATCTACGCAATTGGGATACGATGACATGCGATCATATCCACGGTTGTCTCAGAAGCTGCAGTTAATGTAATGAAAGGTAATTGGTTGCTGTTTGTTGTTTTACGCCGCACTCAGCATTATTCCAGCTATATGGCGGTGGTCTGTAAATAATCAACTCTGTTTTAGACGATCCAGTGATCAACAGCATGAGCATCAATCTACGCAGTTGGGATACGATGACATGTGTCAACCACCCACCCGATCCCGTTAGTTGCCTCTTACGACAAGCATGGGTTGCTGAAGACCAATTCTAACAAGGATGTTCTCGGGTTATTGCAATGAAGTATTTTCAAAAGGTAAGACACCCACATGAAACCCCAGGTCTGCATTTATGGAAAAGGTTTTCGAAGCAGAATTTTGATCTACGTAATGGATTAATTTAAAAACTATTTCCTAGTGAATTAAATTTCAAAATTTCATAAAATAATTTAAACAATTAAACAAAACAACAACATATTTTTAGCAGGCCGAGGTTTGAGAATAGAAGCGACAAAACCCTTTCCACATTCTTAAGAAAACTCTGCCCAAAGCAGAGTCGATGTACAGCTGTGACAATATCATGAGTTTATATTTGTTTCAGCAGTATTACAGCTGTATGATGTTGTTTGTGAACCAGAATATCCAGTGATTGTCACCATGCGATACGATGACAGAGCATGTGTTTATCAATCAC
The DNA here is from genome assembly GCF_003918875.1 of Haliotis rubra. NCBI lineage: Eukaryota > Metazoa > Mollusca > Gastropoda > Lepetellida > Haliotidae > Haliotis > Haliotis rubra. The sequence continues at coordinate 226,133 of NW_025767485.1, read as the reverse complement.
TATGAAATACTCTTGATACCAGGGGGAAAAAATACGGATGGCTTAACAACAGTCTTGTTTACTGCGCAAATTATTTTATTTATTAGGGTTTGGAAATAAATTTAGAATTTCAATTGAAGCAAGTTAGGACGTGTAGTGTCAGCTCCTCAACCTACAATGCAGTGTTGAATCAAAACTTTAAACTTTTTATAATGTTTTGATGAATTTGTCAGTAGAGTATTTCACTACTGCTTCAGTTAATATTGATTATAGATGTTGTACAGTTATCTCCCTTGTATGACGAGATGACGCGAGTGACTTTTTAGCAATATCCCAGCAATATCTCGGCAGGCGACGCCAGAACTCGGGTTTTGTGCATAACGAGCATCGACGGTGCATGCGCACGAGCATCGATGTGTGCACTTTGGAAGTGTATGTATGTATGTATGTATGTATGTATGTATGTATGTATGTATGTGTGTGTGTGTGTGTGTGTGTGTGTGTGTGTGTGTGTGTGTGTGTGTGTATGTATGTATGTATGTAATGTATGTGTGTGTCTGTCTGTCTGTCTTACTCTCTCTCTGTGCGTGCGTGCATGTGTGTGTGTATTCCACATCCACAGGACTCCCCTGCTAAGTACAGAATCGACTGTACAATTCCGACTGTATCAAGAATGTCCACGGATCACTATTGCGTTGGCATCAGCTGTTCGCTAAAAGGTAAGCGTATCCTACTCCACCGGTTTAACCGATCACAAACACGTGCAAAGTCCAGTCAACCGTTTAAATGAAAACAGTCGGGAAGTTATGGTACAAATCAAAATAGGCTAATTGTATCGGACATAATGTTTCTCACGGACGAGTCAACTTTTGAAAGCTGAGACCCTGTGAAGGTTGAACATTACTTTGCCCGAACAGTTGAGTTGAGTTGAGTTCGGCTTTACGTCACATCGGCATTGCTCGAACAATTGCTTTGCAAGAGTCGTATGACGCTCTTTGAAATCTTAGTAAGAAGTATACTGGGACTGAAAGAATTCGGGCAAAATAGTGGTGTCATTATAAGGAAGTGGAACTCTTCCTGCCGACATGGCGCTGATCCTGGTGACATGTTGCTGTTGCTGTTGCTGATGCTGACTGTACCAATAGATACTGAAGTAGTATAGTTTACATCAATCTTTCCACTTAAACACCTTCATGGTAAACTCTCCCTTGTGACCACTCTGTGAGGTCAGCGTGCGGCTGCTGTTGATGTTGCTGTTGCAGGTGTTGATTGTAGCAATAGATAAAGAAATAATGTATTTTTATGCCAATACTTTGCTATTAACAACCTCAAGGGGACGAAAACGCCCCGTGAACAGTCATTGAGGTCAGCGTGACGTTGCTGATGATGATGCTGTTGCCGATGCCGATGCTGATGCCGATGCTGACGTTTATGCTGATGCTGATGCTGATGCTGATGCTGTTGCTGTTGCTGATGCTGATGCTGATGCTGTTGTTGACGTTTGCCTTGTCTCTTTGCGCTTATACACCACGTACGGTAACGGAATGGTTATGTTTTGTGACGCATCAATTGAGATCACAAGGCAGTTGCTGGTGCTGGTGCTGTTGTTGATGTTGCTGCTGCTGCCGATGATACCGCTGGCTGGGTCCGGGAGTGATGAAAATACAAATGCAGAGCATCTCTGATTGATATTATAACATCATGTTACACACAGCCGCAGTGTATCACATCTTGCACCGTCCATTCAATATAATGTACATATTTCTTAACTCTTTTATTTTTGACGAGTCTACACATCTAATTAAACATCTTTGATAGAATAGTTTAGTTCCACAGAGAAAATATCCTAAACCATGTAACACTATTTCGATTTGCGTAGCGATCCTTTGTTTACATAGGTTATACGGCAGAGAGCAAACGATGCAGCCAGTTTGATATCTAAATATGTACTGTCATAAACCTTACTGCCGTAGTTGTGGAAGAATATAAATGTAACAATGTAAAACATTGAGAAGAGAGCGCTGAAAGCTTGCTTAAGGCCAGTCTCTTCTTATTTTGAATATGCGCGTTTGTTTACATACAAGGGAAAAGTCCGGTCACGTGATATGCAAATTAGCCTGTGGCAGTGATGTTATGCTAAGTCATCACTGCGCCGGAGTGTGGTGGATGCCATGTGTGTTTTCCAAGTAGACTAGAGTTACATGCCCTTGAAAATAGTTCAGAGACTGGACTATTTCTTTCTCTCTGAGCTTTTGTGCTCAGACAGAGTCACGTTCAATAAAATGGCTATGAGAGGTCTACTTTCAGGTTACGGAAAGGGACGAGTAGTTACGAATGCGTTTTCAGCTACATCTAAGGGAGACAACTCAGTAGCCTCGTTGTGCTGAGAGTATCTTCAAATCTCCCACAATGACGTCATTATCGAAATATGTTTTGTCGTGACATAAATCCCCCCTCGTTTGTCCTTGTTCTTTGTGAATTTCTCAAATAAGTCGAAAACTATATCATTTCTGTGGATAATCTTCTCAAACAAATTCTGTGGGGTGTACAAGGTAATCCAGTGGTAACAATTGTGTGAATGACACCAGGTGCTCACGGCACGGATGATGGAGTGAGTGAGTGAGTATGGTTTTACGCCGCTTTTAGCAATATTCCAGCAATATCACGGCGGGGGACACCAGCAATTGGCATCACACATTGTGCCCATGTGGGAAATCGAACCCGGGGCTTCGGCGTGACGGGCGAATGCTTTAACCGCTAGGCTACCCCACCGCCCAACGAATCGTGGAAAGTTAAACTCAATACACTGTATATTAAGGTTATATATCCATGTCACTATGACCAGTCTAGATGCAGGGCGGTGTAGTGGCTGCGTGGTTCAAGCGTCCGCTCGTCACTCCGAAGACCCGGGTTCGATTCCCCACATGGGTTCAATGTGTGAAGCCCATTTCTGGTGTCCCCAGCGGATATTGCTGGAATATTGCCAAAAGCGGAGTAAAACCAAACTCACTCACTCACTCATTCATTCACTCGTTAGGGGAAGTAGTATTAGCGCGAGGAGTTTCTTGTGGACCGGGCAGCAAGGAACTATATCGAAGATGTCATGGCTATTCATTAATCGTGTACTATTAGTGTGATATTAGCATAAGAGAAATATTTGCCTCCAAGATCAGTGCTTCCTCGGTGTCCGATACCATTGGTGCTGCCACTGCTGCCCCCACCACCAGCGCTGCTGTTGCTGCTTACACTGCCTTCACTGGAACTACTCCAACTACTGCTTCCATCACCGCTGGAACTACTCCAAGTACTGCTTCTGTCACCGCTGGAACTACTCCATACTGCTTCCATCACCGCTGGAACTACTCCAACTACTGCTTCCATCACCGCTGGAACTACTCCAACTACTGCTTCCATCACCGCTGGAACTACTCCAACTACTGCTTCCATCACCGCTGGAACTACTCCAACTACTGCTTCCATGAGTCCACAAAATGGCCTACAAAATCTCGCAAAGTCAGATAAAAGTGGACACATGGAAAATTATCTATATTTCATTACAATTTGAAGCATTGGACTTCAAAGGAATTACACATATCTTCAACTTTAATGTCATAGAATAATACAACTTACATCAGTGATCTCTCTGATGTAAGAAGTCAATGCTCCTTCAACAAAGGCCCGTGAAGATCCGGGTTAGAATTGATCTTCGGTAACCCATGCTTGTCGTAAGAGGCGACTAACGGGATCGGGTGGTCAGGCTCGCTGACTTTGTTGACACATGTCATCGTATCCTAATTGCGTAAATTGATGCTCATGCTGTTGATCACTGGATTGTTTGGTCCAGGCTCGATTATTTACAGACCGTCGCCATATAGCTGGAATATTGCTGAGCGCAGCGTTAAACAACAAACCAATCAACAAACCTAATCCTTCGACAAGAACCCACAGCAATCAGTCACTTTAACGACTTCAAACAGCTTCAACAGTCCCTTCAACAGTCCCTTCAACAGAATTTCACAGCTATAAATCTCTTCAACAAGAACCCCACAGCTACAAATACCTTCAATTACAAACCCACAGATATATACACCCCTTTGATAAGGAACCTACAGCTATAAACGAGAACATCTACTGCTAGCCTCCAACTGCCACAGATCCCCTTAACGAGAATGTCTACTGTTAGCCTCCAACTGCCACAGATCCCCTTAACGAGAATGTCTACTGTTAGCCTCCAACTGCCACAGATCCCCTTAACGAGAATGTCTACTGTTGGCCTCCAACTGCCACAGATCCCCTTAACGAGAATGTCTACTGTTAGCCTCCAACTGCCACAGATCCCCTTAACGAGAATGTCTACTGTTAGCCTCCAACTGCCACAGATCCCCTTAACGAGAATGTCTACTGTTAGCCTCCAACTGCCACAGATCCCCTTAACGAGAATGTCTACTGTTAGCCTCCAACTGCCACAGATCCCTTAACGAGAATGTCTACTGTTGGCCTCCAACTGCCACAGATCCCTTAACGAGAATGTCTACTGTTAGCCTCCAACTGCCACAGATCCCCTTAACGAGAATGTCTACTGTTAGCCTCCAACTGCCACAGATCCCCTTAACGAGAATGTCTACTGTTAGCCTCCAACTGCCACAGATCCCTTAACGAGAATGTCTACTGTTAGCCTCCAACTGCCACACAATCCCCTTTAACGAGAATGTCTACTGTTAGCCTCCAACTGCCACAGATCCCCTAACGAGAATGTCTACTGTTAGCCTCCAACTGCCACAAATCCCTTAACGAGAATGTCTACTGTTAGCCTCCAACTGCCACAAATCCCCTTAACGAGAATGTCTACTGTTGGCCTCAAGCTGCCACAGATCCCCCTTAACGAGAATGTCTACTGTTAGCCTCCAACTGCCACAAATCCCTTAACGAGAATGTCTACTGTTAGCCTCCAACTGCCACAAATCCCCTTAACGAGAATGTCTACTGTTAGCCTCCAACTGCCACATCCCCTTAACGAGAATGTCTACTGTTAGCCTCCAGCTGCCACAAATCCCCTTAACGAGAATGTCTACTGTTAGCCTCCAACTGCCACAAATCCTTAGCGAGAATGTCTACTGTCAGTCTCCAACTGCCACAAACCCTTAACGAGAATGTCTACTGTTAGCCTCCAACTGCCACAAATCCTTAAAGAGAATGTCTACTGTTAGGCCCCAACTGCCACAAATCCCCTTAACGAGAATGTCTACTGTTAGCCTCCAACTGCCACAAATCCCCTTAACGAGAATGTCTACTGTTAGCCTCCAACTGCCACAAATCCTTAACGAGAATGTCTACTGTTAGCCTCCAACTGCCACAAATCCCCTTAACGAGAATGTCTACTGTTAGCCTCCAACTGCCACAAATCCCCTCAACGAGAATGTCTACTGTTAGCCTCCAACTGCCACAAATCCCCTTAACGAGAATGTCTACTGTTAGCCTCCAACTGCCACAAATCCCCTTAACGAGAATGTCTACTGTTAGCCTCCAACTGCCACAAATCCCCTTAACGAGAATGTCTACTGTTAGCCTCCAACTGCCACAAATCCCCTTAACGAGAATGTCTACTGTTAGCCTCCAGCTGCCACAAATCCCCTTAACGAGAATGTCTACTGTTGGCCTCCAACTGCCACAAGATCCCCTTAACGAGAATGTCTACTGTTAGCCTCCAACTGCCACAAATCCCTTAACGAGAATGTCTACTGTTAGCCTCCAACTGCCACAAATCCCTCAACGAGAATGTCTACTGTTAGCCTCCAACTGCCACAAATCCCTTAACGAGAATGTCTACTGTTAGCCTCCAACTGCCACAAATCCCTTAACGAGAATGTCTACTGTTAGCCTCCAACTGCCACAAACCCTTAACGAGAATGTCTACTGTTAGCCTCCAACTGCCACAAATCCCCTTAACGAGAATGTCTACTGTTAGCCTCCAACTGCCACAAATCCTTAACGAGAATGTCTACTGTTAGCCTCCAACTGCCACAAATCCCTTAACGAGAATGTCTACTGTTAGCCTCCAACTGCCACAAAATCCCTTAACGAGAATGTCTACTGTTAGCCTCCAACTGCCACAACTCCTTAACGAGAATGTCTACTGTTAGCCTCCAACTGCCACAATCTCTTAGCGAGAATGTCTACTGTTAGCCTCCAACTGCCACAAAACCCTTAGCGAGAATGTCTACCGTTAGCCTCCACCTACCATGTCTCTACTCAACGAGAATGTCTACTGTTAGCCTCCAACTGCCACAAATCCCCTTAACGAGAATGTCTACTGTTAGCCTCCAACTGCCACAAATCCCCTTAACGAGAATGTCTACTGTTAGCCTCCAACTGCCACAAATCCCCTTAACGAGAATGTCTACTGTTAGCCTCCAACTGCCACAAATCCCCTTAACGAGAATGTCTACTGTTAGCCTCCAACTGCCACAAATCCCCTTAACGAGAATGTCTACTGTTAGCCTCCAACTGCCACAAATCCCCTTAGCGAGAATGTCTACTGTTAGCCTCCAACTGCCACAAATCCCCTTAGCGAGAATGTCTACCGTTAGCCTCCACCTACCATGTCTCTACTCAACGAGAATGTCTACTGTTAGCCTCCACCTACCATGTCTCTACTCAGGGAGAATATCTACTGTTAACCCCCACCTACCATGTCTCTACTCAACGAGAATATCTACTGTTAGCCTCCACCTACCATGTCTCTACACAACGAGAATATCAACTGTAAGACCTCCAACTGCCATGCCCCTACTTAACGAGAATGTCTTCAGTTAGCCATAACTGATATACCCCCATTCAACAATGTCCTCTGTTGTTCGCTGCCAACTGCTTTATCCCCACTTACCTACGGTGAGCAGGACGAATAGCCAAAAACTGCCCTTTCGAGGCCGTGTCATGTCTTCCATCAGTATTCCCACCCAGTATGAAAGAGTGACACGATCTTACATCACGCATTCCTTGTAACGCTACCGTTGTCGTAGATCTTTGACCAAGGCGCCACACCAGACCGTTCTAGAAAACGTCATTTGGTTACACAACCGACGTCATTCACGTGAATATTTCCCCCTTCAGTTACTGACGTTGGTACTTACGTTGAAATCATATCGGCGTAACGGGAACGAATGAACAGATGAATACCAGCCATTACACTTGTACTGAAATTACACTTAACACCTTAACACCATGTTTGAAAAGCCATGAAATGCATGGATCAAATCTGCAATTGCACTCTTAACGCATAAGTTCCGGTTTGCAGTTGGCGGATATGTTCTCATTAGACATTTCACAACGAGAAGTTAATTAAGCATATTACCATTGTTTCGACATGCTGCATATAGATTCTGGTGTCATGAGACCTATCAGAGGGAAGGATAAACAAGTGGTCTGAGCGGGGTCAAAAGGTATGAAATCGACGGAACTTCAACCCTGAGAGAGTGACGACTTTCAACGTCATTGATTAAATTGTTCATGCCCATTGCCACGTCTTCAGGAAGAGCTGAAGTGGTCGCTCTCCGACAAAAATGTTTAGCTACGTTTTGCGACAAAAACCATGAAACGTTACTTTAAAAATGTTAAATCTTTCTATATACTGTCTCCAAACATTTTCCTACACACATTGTAATACAATGCGTGAAATCGAGTTTTAAGGTTTGGACTTTCAATCAATGCGTCTCATAGGGTGCGACATGTAAAAAGTCGCCAAAGGTATGTATTTAGTTGGAAGGATTTAATGGCCTTAACCCTTTTAAGTTGTTGAAATTAAGATATTGTTTCTAGAAGATACAACGATTTGTAAAAGAGGATTTTGATGTTTTTATTAGCAAGGTATTCTATCGACTATTACAGGTAAATGAGAGACATGTGTTTCTCATTGTTGTTCCTAAGGTTTCAGTAGGATTTACACAGCCTTTTATCACACGAATAGTGTAGTATGTGAAAATTTCTGAACTGTACACCAAAGGCCCATAGTAAAGGTAAAACTATTCTTATGGGTGAATGGTACATGAGCAATTTTCGGGCTATATGTCGGCAGTCTGTAAATAATCGAGTCTGGGGCAGACACTTCTACCGCCACCAGTTGCCATCCCACAAAGTTGTCAAAATGCCACGACATGAAATAAGTTCAAATGACATTGATCTGAAATCATGCCAAGTTGTAAATAACATCGGTGTTGCAATCTTATTCATTTTCATTATTTATAATATTAATACATGTAATACATCTCTTGCTTTCTATTGTTTCCCAACTCTGCTGCTTTTGGAGGACAGATAGACCATATGACTCCTCATCTTCCTTAGATATTTCTTCTGTGTGCAAAATTGGTTCTCAGTAGTGTGTTATAATCTGTGTATATTAGATCATACTAACCTCAACGAAAGTGCGATAATGATATTCTTAATTCCTTATATTAACAGCGGTCAAATTCTATGCCCCTATCAAATTTCCCCTTCCATTTTCCTGCAACACGTTGTACAAGTGTTTGCGATGTTGTTGACGTTGACGTTGACATTGAGGTTCATCCCTCTGATGCTCAACCGGGTTCAGAACCAGAGATCTGGAAGGTTGTGATGAGATATTCTACCATGCCTACATGAAATGCTCGAATTTGATTGGTCAATCAATAAAATCAGACGGTATCAATTGGATTGAAAATGCGTCTGATTTCACCGCGCTTCACTGTGCACGTATACAACACTGCCGCACTACTTCAGCTTGGTCACCAACATGACTAATATCAACACAACAGACGTGATGGAAATGCTGATGAAACATTTATTAAAACTCGAAAAATACAATTATACGATTTCTCCTCCACAATTATTAGGGAACCTCACTATCATAATTATTATCTTCTATTATACAAATATTCAAATTCAATTACAATACACAGCTCCAAACATGAACAAACAATATCTAACATATAAATCAGAAAACCTTGTGAAAATACGCCCCTATCTATCCCTATTTGTGCGGCAAAACGTTCGTAAACATTTAACTACCTGGTAAATGGTATATTTGTTTCCGTTTAGAATGGGAAATTCGCAAGATAACGGTCAGGCGAAACAAAAATTGTATGCCACTCATACTCCATCATGTCCCTTTGCATCGTTCAAAATGTCAAAAAATTAAACCACGAGAATTCCCTCTCTGCCACCTTCCCCGCACGGCTGTCACTGCTATGTTCGTACACTTTGAAAAGCTTGGCCAAAATCCAGTCCTAAACAATCCAGTCCTAAACAATGTTCCAAGGAATCCCAGGTTAGTCGCATGTACACAAAGCAGCACTGTCACTCTTTCCTCGCATGCCGGGTTGGAGGGACATACGTGAAATCATGATGGACAATCGCCGGTCATAACAATCAACAATCTTTGATGAGTTACAGGTCATAGGTCGATCAGAAAAGGATGTATTCTTCGATTCTGCAGGGTTCAGGTTCGACAGTCAGTCAAGTATTTTCCACTGTCACTTCGAATTTCAACCTTTCGCAAAATGTAAACACTGGCTCGTCCGCCATTTCAAACTGTTGCGTAACTGTTTACTGCCAAGAAAATAAGTAGGTCAGACGATTCCATTTTAGTGTGGCCAGGGGAGCACAGTAACACGGCACACAAAACAATAGTCTCGTTTCGGTCGTGTGGAGTTATGATTATAAAAACCAAGCTCTTAGGTGTTACATTATTGCATTGAATTATCAGTTGTTTGTTTTCTTTGGACAGAATATTTTTTATGTTGCAATGTTACAAAAAATACGAACGGCACCTACCACTCCCTTCACAGACGAGTTCAATTCGCCTCTCGTCCCATGCCGGATTACGCAGTGTCTTCCGCAGGACGAGGAAGTTCGATGTTAAATCGGTTATGGTAGAATGGAGATAAACATACTGTGTTTGGAAATTAGATGAATGTTAGACCGAATTGATAGTCTCTAAATTAATAATTTGAAACCTCACGCTACGCATCAATTCGGTCTAACATTCATCTAATTTCCAAACACAGTACGTTTATCTCCTAATTGACATATGTCTTTTGAAGGACGTTTACAGTGACATGAACGTCGCCAGCACCACCACAACCACCACAGTAACAAACATAATAAAAAGTAAAGTGTCCATTTGTTGCACTTATTCCAAACAAAGCATGCTAACGTTCAGAACGTAGATTTCCGAAGCTCTCCTAGTGTTAAGATGGTCATAAGTGCCATACATTAACATTAACTTACGACTATCTTAGCGCTATGAGAGCATGGAAATCTTGGTCCAGATCTTTAATTTTCAATTTTCAAAAGGATCAATCCTCATTCAAGTCTCAGCTTCCCGGGGAGTATACTACCCGGAAAAATAAACTTGTTCATTTCCATTTCCCACGTCTGTCATATCTCTCATTTTACCGCAGACACTTGATTCCCGTTCGTTGTTACAGTAAGGTAAAGGTTGAGAGAGAGAAGTTTATTCAGTAGTATTTGGGCCATAAGGCCTATGATACAGTTGACAAATACAATTTAAATTACACGTGATCATAAACATTTGAGTTTCATATTGATCTTATTTTGAATATCTCATTGAGATAGATAGCTGTTAGATGCTGTACATTACTATTTTGTGACATGGAAATGGTTAGTGGGCCTGTGTAGACTGATTGTAGCTTCTGGTGCACATCGCACAGGATGTCGGAGATGTAAATAATTTCTTATCATGTTTAAAACAGCGCCTCAAAGATATATCACACCAAAACTGGCATCATGAGATAAACAGTTCAAGTTTCCTTACCCACTACGCTTCATTCAAGTTTTCACTGGAAAGAGAATCATATATCACGAACATCAAGAACAAACAACTAATAAGAGTCTACTTCAAATTTAGACCTTCGCTAAGGTAAAGGTTGGTATATTGGGAACGCTGAGCTGATAACACGAAAATAGAACAATAACAAGAGGCGTGCCACGTTGATTTGCTGTTCTAACAGCAGGGGAAAGGGGGGACTTTGTTTGTCTTGTCAGGAAAAAGTACAGATTGTCACACATAGCTTCTACTGGCCGCATCTGGCCGCATCACCACCGTACTGTTATCGGAACGCTGTGTCTTTGAACTAACGTGACATATGTGAGCATATACATATGTGAATACATATATTATGTCGTGAAGTGAGGCCGTCGGGTGCCGTAAGTGGTTTCATGTCAATAACCAACGTATGTGTATAGAATATATACACAAATAACTTAATTAAGCACCCCCCCCCCCCCTGTATTTTTGCAGTGATACGTTTTCAACACGTACATAAAACTTCTCACGGTGACCACGATGGCAAAACATGTATTTTTCTGACCCGTATGATCCTTTAAGTCATAACAAAAGACAAAATGATTGGAATCCATGTTGATATTATGCTGATAATTGCTCATGTTATAAAATCACTCACCGATTTTCATACAAAAATAATTTCTGTACAAGTATGGCCCTGGGGAGTTTAATGTTGAATTTATTGGTGAAAGTGATCATTCAAAATGTTATTTTGCGTGTCTTACACGATTCAAGGTCAATACCGAGTGTAACCACCATGTGACTGTATGACAGCCCGCACTCTCCTCCCCATGCCCCATGTCAGCCTCCTGATCCTCTGAAGGGACAGTCTGCGCCAATCCTCGTGTACAGCAGATTCCAGTTGGGCCAGGTTCTGTACAGGAGGATCCCTTTGTTGCACACGACGACCAGTCGTGTCCCAGACATGCTCCAAAGGGTTAAGACCGGGGCTCATTCAGTCGTGAGATGTGTCAGGGGGTGCCTAACTGTGTTCTTTGTGTGTATATATATATAATTTGCTTGCTGTAAATGCGACCTACTGCAGATCAATGAACAAATCAATGAGTGAGTTAAGATTTTAAGTCACATCGGCAATATTTCAGCCATATCGTGACAACAAACAAGTTATAATTTTACAACAAATAAAGGTAGATTATAAAAGAAAACTGTCAGCGAAGGACAGTAAAACAAATAGTTTATCACAGATTTCAATTTAAAACTAGTAATTAACACTAAAACATTTTAACTACAGATGACAAGACAATACCAAAAAAGGCTACAGATTGCTAACAACTGAAGGTAGATCACCATGCTAGGGGCCAAGGGGACAGTACTTTTGCTTCCTGAATGGGCCCAAGCTGGATTTACACCATCCCTTAGCTGTTAGCAATTTAGATAAATCTAGCCATACATTAAAATAACATATATACTACGAATAAAAATAGTAGCTAGTTTAAATTTACTATGAATGTATTGGGACTTACGTACCCTCTCAGGAGGACAATAATTTTACAATACTTCAACCCTCTTTGAGGGTACAGCCTACTTGGATGTCTCACTTCTTTTGGGAGCGGTTGGATAGCCAAGTGGTCATAGCGTTCGCTACTCAAGCCGAAGAACATGGCTCGATTCCCCACATGGGTACAATGTGTGAAGCCAATTTCTGGTGTCCCCCGCCGTAATGTTGCTGGAATATTGCGAAAAGCGGCGTAAAACCATACTCACTCACTCACTTCTTTTGCATCAGATCACGGATATAAGATCTAATAACAGCTTTATAATCAGAGTATGGGATCAGAAATGGTGTCACAGATTTGCTGCCCTGGCAGCAAGATCGGCCATTGTGTTCCCAGAAATGCCAACGTGGCTGGGTAACCAACAAAAGACGGTGTCACATTGTCCAGTAGTAAGTTCAGTATATAATTCTATAATTTCTATTAATAGTGGATGTTTACAAGAAAGATTTTTACAAGGCTGATGGCACGAAAGAGAGTCCGAAATGATGATATATTGTTTGTATTTAGGGTGTTTATTAATATATTTCAGTGCTGTTAATATGGCATTGGATTCTGCTGTAAAATAGAACTGTTATCCCGCATTCTTACACGATATTGTTCTGGATCCAATGACAGTGGCACAAACAACTGCGCCACCATCCTTGGACCCATCAGTAGTGAGTGAGTGAGTTAATATGTAACGTCACATCGGCAATATTTCAGCCATATCGTGACGAGAACAAATAATAGTTATATTATAGATCAATAAAATAAGATGTCTGGATTGACCTCCTCAAATCTGGATTGACAACCCAAGTAGGTGTAACAGATATTGGGTTTTATTTCATGTAATTTATTGATAACTACTTGAGTGTCCCACTTCTTTTGCATCAGATCACGGATGTATGTTCTAATCCTAGCTTTGTAATCAGACCCGTGAAGGTCCGGGTTAGAATGAACTTTAGTAACCCATGCTTGTCGTAAGAGGCGACTAACGGGATCGGGTGGTCAGGTTCGCTGACTTGGTTGACACGTGTGATTGGTTCCCAATTGCGCAGATCGATGCTGGTGATCACTGGATTGTCTGGTTAAGACTCGAGTATTTACAGACCGTCGCCATATAGCTGGAATATTGCTGAGTGCGGCGTAAAACTAAACTCACTCACTTACTCTGGACACAAGTTGTATCATCGGGACAAGTATTTTTTGATATTCTGTGTGCTTGAGTACGGGTGGATCTCGATTGGATTTGTTCTTTGTGTATAATATGAACGCTGTGTGATTTTGCTACTGATTTCACATTCTTATGTGAAATTATGTTATGCACGTATGAATTATTTCGGAAAATGAGTGACAACATTTCTATATCCTTTAACTCAGATGAAAAAACAACAACAACAAACAAAAACAAAAAAACAACAACAACCACATATACATAATAAGCTACCATTTCCTACCCATTCCTCTCACCTACTCCCTTAAGGTAGTTAAGAACTTCCTTGTTGTTTTTCTCCCGTGCCACCTTCTGTGGTGTCGAGCCGTACTTGTTTGTGGCCTCCAGATCCACAGTACTTTCCTGAAGGATGTACTTCACCATCTCTACATGACCTCCGTGGCAGGCAATGTGAAGCATGTTTTCTTCATCATCATCGGTCAACAGCATATTACCTCCTTCTTTGACAATGAATTGCACCAGTTCAATATTTCCCTTTTCTGCAGCCATCATCAATACTGTTCTCCCCTCATTCCCTCTACTGTTAATTTCCACAATATGTTTAGAAATAATATGCTTCACCATCTTCACTTTTCCAGAGATACAGGCGACATGAAGGATGTTGGACTTTGAACGATCGACTAAATGCACATTAGCTCCTCTTTTGGTAAGCAAGTCAAACACATCTCTATGTCCCGAACTTGCTGCAAATATTAATGGTGTTCTCTCAAAACTCCCTCTGCTGTTGATGTCAGTAATGTTCTGTGAGAGAATACACCCCACAATGTCTACATGTCCACTTCGGCTTGCCAGATGTAGGGTGTTGTCCCCAGATGCATCCGCAAGTGATGCTTTAGATCCCTCACTCATGAGGAAGCGGAACACGTCTACATATCCACGTTTAGCTGCTACCATCAACGGTGTACACGCATATCTTCCTCTAACATTGATATCCACAATATTCTGCGAGACGATGTGCTTCACCATGTCCAATTGTCCATTTAAGCTGGTCAGATGTAGGATGTTGTTCCCAGATCCATCCACAAGTGATGCATTAGATCCCTCACTCATGAGGAAGCGGAACACGTCTAAATGTCCTCCAGTAGCTGCTGACATCAACGGTGTACACGCATATCTTCCTCTAACATTGATATCCACAATATTCTGTGAGACGATGTGCTTCACCATGTCCAATTGTCCATTTAAGCTGGCCAGATGTAGGATGTTGTTCCCAGATCCATCCACAAGTGATGCTTTAGATCCCTCACTCATGAGGAAGCGGAACACGTCTACATATCCACGTTTAGCTGCTACCATCAACGGTGTACACGCATATCTTCCTCTAACATTGATATCCACAATATTCTGCGAGACGATGTGCTTCACCATGTCCAATTGTCCATTTAAGCTGGTCAGATGTAGGATGTTGTTCCCAGATCCATCCACAAGTGATGCATTAGATCCCTCACTCATGAGGAAGCGGAACACGTCTAAATGTCCTCCAGTAGCTGCTGACATCAACGGTGTACACGCATATCTTCCTCTAACATTGATATCCACAATATTCTGTGAGACGATGTGCTTCACCATGTCCAATTGTCCATTTAAGCTGGCCAGATGTAGGATGTTGTTCCCAGATCCATCCACAAGTGATGCATTAGATCCCTCACTCATGAGGAAGCGGAACACGTCTAAATGTCCACGTTTAGCTGCTGACATCAACGGTGTCCACGCATATCTTCCTCTAACATTGATATCCACAATATTCTGTGAGACGATGTGCTTCACCATGTCCAATTGTCCATTTAAGCTGGCCAGATGTAGGATGTTGTTCCCAGATCCATCCACAAGTGATGCATTAGATCCCTCACTCATGAGGAAGCGGAACACGTCTAAATGTCCTCCAGTAGCTGCTGACATCAACGGTGTCCACTCATATATTCCTCTAACATTGATATCCACAATATTCTGAGAGAGGATGTACTTCACCATGTCCAAATGTCCATTTAAGCTGGCCAGATGTAGGATGTTGTTCCCTGATCCATCCACAAGTGATGCATTAGATCCCTCACTCATGAGGACGCGGAACACGTCCAAGTGTCCCCCAATAGCTGCTGACATCAAGGGTGTCCGCCCGTATATTTCTTTACCTTTGATGTCAACAAAATTCTGAGAGAGGATGTACTTCACCATGTCCAAATGTCCTCCCAAACTGGCCAGATGTAGAACGCTTTTGCCATTTGCATCTACAAGTGAAGCTTCGCCTCCTTTACTCACCAAAAAGTCAAATAGGTATCTGTATCCGTTGGCAGCCGCCAACATCACTGGTGTCCTCCCGGATATACCCCTGCTGTTGATGGCAGTGATATTCTGTGAGACGAGGTACTTCACCATTGGCATGTGACCTCCAAGGCTTGCCAAATGAAGGATGTTGTTTCCGTGAGAATCAACTACTGACACATTACCTCCTGCACATACGCAGAAGTCAAACACATCTTTATATCCTTCGCGAGCTGCAAACAACACAGGTGTCATCCCGTGAGCCCCGATAGAGTCTCCTTCACCTTGAGACAAGGCTTGCTGCGCTCTGCCAATCTCACCCTGCCTACTGTCGATATCTCCTTGGTCTTGAGTCAAGTCCCATTGCATTCGTCCAACGTTACCCTTCTTGCAGGCTTGAGAAGTATTTTTCTCTTCTGTACCATCTCATCTGTAAATATGCTCGATGATATCACATAGCAGTCTAAATATATATTGTGCTGTTCAAATAATCTCCGAATTTGGACTTATTCCGTACATCTGTAGAAGAATTACCTTGGAAACTCAGGAAACTTGAAAATGAAGGAAAAGTCAACAGATCATTTAATTTTGTGGAATGTCTTTGGTCTATGAAGTGCAGTGGAAATGTAGGAAGTGGGGGAACCACGGCACACTTGTTTCCTCGACATACCAAAGTATGCATCTATTTTATTTAATCTTTTCTTTTGTACAAGAATCACAATACGGTATCGATATTGATTCTTAATACATTTGAACTTACCATTAACCTGCATTTACATTTGCTAAGAATGTCTGGGCCCCTATTCTCGAAACGTTCGTAGCCCTAAGAATTCTTAACTTTGATTGTGTTAATGTGTTAAGAATGGGCTTAAGAAGTTCGTAGGGCTACCAACGTTTCGAGAATAGCTAGCCTGATTAGAATCTTCCACATTCCAACGGTTAAGTGAGTAAGTATGATTTACTCACCACCCATCCCTTCCAAAAGAATATTTTCGAAAGCCCAGTGGGTCAAAATACGAAAGCCCAGAGGGGTCAATTTTTTTTTTAATTTTCTGTTTAAAAATTGGTATTAACCACTTTTTTCTGGTAAATACCACTTTTGAAACTGGTATTTACCACTTTTGAAACTAGTAATTACCACTTTTTTCTGGTAAATACCACTTTTGAAACTGGTAATTACCACTTTTGAAACTAGTAATTACCACTTTTGAAACTGGTAATTACCACTTTTGAATCTAGTAATGACCACTTTTTTCTGGTAAATACCACTTTTGAAACAAGTAAATTATAACTTTTAAATTGTTCTTATTCTTATTTATATTAATTTTATGCGTTTTAATGCCGTAAAATATTACACTGCAGTATCTTCCACTGGCAGGTAATAACATTAGTTATTATCCAAAAATGTGTTCCACCGGAGATATTGCCTGTGTGAGATCAAACGATGTCTGCTTGGAGATATCGTTTTGACATGAGTTTTCATACAATGCTCTGACGTCAATGCATGACTAACAATGCTATGACGTAAAAAACCTGATGACATCACAATGCTATGACATCGTTACTGTGCAAGTCTAATGGCAGAACTATATTCAGAGATGTACACTTTTTTATTGAAAACTAATGAAGAGTGAATTTTTATGATACTTAGAATCTCAACCTCGTGTCTTCTGATATCAAATACATGTATATCAACACTCGTTTATAAAAGTAAAAATATCCTCGACATGCCTCGGATGTTTGTAACTTTATCAACTCGTGGTAATATATTTGCCATCAATGGCACTCTGGTGAGATTCTCTATATATACTGAACATCACTGAAAACGCACCAGTCTAAAATTGTCCATATTTTCATCAAGATGGATTTCAGCATTACAATGATCAATGAATATAACTAACATGAAGTCGAGGGGCATGTCCAGTTGAAAAAATGCTTTAGAAACAAATTACTGTCCACAGTATTGTTCTTAATTCCAAAATGCATCAACATGCAGCCACGCCACAAAAAAAAGCGCGAATTTCATTCTGAAATCATACTGACTGTGATATTAAAAGCAGGTGTATGAGAACCGATTCTCATTGCTTCACTAACGATTGTGACACGAGGAGAGAGATGCCGAGGTTAACACCTCACGAAAGAGAACGTGCACTTGGCATAATTCAGGTTGGCACCAGCAGCAGGGATATTGCTCGACAACTTGGACTTGGCCACTTCACCACCGTTAGGCTTCATAGACGACATCAGTAGACAGGCAGCATGACCTTGGCAACAACGTGTTACGACGCTCCATCAGGATCGCCATATTGACCTTGTCCATATCAGTGATTGAACACTGGGGGTCATTAGCGCTGACTCCATGCGACGCCGTCTACATGCTCGACGTCCTTACGTTGGAGCAATTCTGACTGACAGACACTGTAATGAGCGTATACAATGGGCTAGCAGGCATTTTCAGTGAATGTTACAACAATGGCATGGTGTGGTAGTCACTGACGAGTCACGTTTTCATCTACGTAATGCTGACGGCCGATTACGTGTTTGGCGTAATCGTGGTGAACGTTATGCTGATGAGTGTGTGGTTCAGACACACCTTTGGATGGTGGGAGTGTCATGGTCTGGGGTGGAATTAAATTACAATCACAGGACTGCCTTCATGTCTGTCAAGGGAGAGTTAATGCCCTTTATTACCGTGAACAGATTCTTCAGAATCACATCGTATCTGTCTTCAATCACCACCAAGATGTCCATACTTTTCAACGGGACAAAGCACGGGCACACACAACAAGACTCTCCATGCAGTATCTGGCCCAGCAACAGATCCAGGTTATTCATTGGCCAGCACAGTCGCGAGGTGTATCCCCCATGGAGCAATTGTGGGACGAAATTGGTCAAAGTCTTTCGCGGCAACAACAGATGCGAAACATCCGGGAACTTGAGGCTGCACTACTGCAGAAGTGGAATGTTGTCCTCAAGAACTCTATTTGGACGCTTATTGACTCAATGAGGAGACGTTGAACTGCATGTGTCAATGTAAATGGCGGTCACACGCGACATTGACTTTTCGATTTGACCCCACGTGTGTTTGATCCTTTCTGACTGTGGAACATTTCAATGAATGAGCGTCTTTTCTGTGCTGTTTTTGTCAGTCGTCCATCTGTTATTATCCACCGAAAAAATATCAATTCCTTACACATGCTTTTAATAATCTGAACTTTTATAAATGGTGCGTTTTCAATGATGTTTAACGGGTAAGTTGAAGTTTAATCATCAGTCAATCACAAAATAAAAATGCACAAAATAATTTCTGGATTTGGACAAGACTGAGTGACTGACTGACATTGGTTTTATGCCGTTTTCGGCAATATTCCAGCAACATCGGGGCGGGGGACACCAGAAATGGGCTTCATACATTGTACCCATGTGGGGATTCGAACCCGGGTCTTCGGCGTGACAAGCCAACGCTTTAACCACTAGGCTACCCGACCGCCCCGATTTGGACAAGACATTCCTGTCATAAAAAACCCTGTAAGCTCTGGATTTTCTTTAATACCGAAGCTGAAAATGTTACATGTGTATCTAGATATTCTGAAATGATAAAAATATATTTATAGACACTATATGTAAAGTAATATGCAACAATCAATAGATGGCGTTATTTTTAAATGGAAAAAACAATTACATTACATTCAGTATGTAAATGAAAGTTTAATCGTGATATTAAAAATTATTCATAACTCATAAAATGAATTCTTTGATGGGCATTTTAGAAGTTGAGTTGATGAAGAATAATGACAATTATTATGATTATACAACTTCTTTTATTGTATATAGGCGACGTTTCGACATAGATTCTAATGGCGTTGTCAAACAAGTGATATATGAGTAACAAATTGAGAAAATACATACATGAGTTGTTATTACAGTAGATAGGGAATGAGTTGTTTATACAATAAATGAGGTTGATGTACAACGTTTGTAGAAGAGATTGAGTAAGTTCATAGGAAGCCAGTAGGGTGACATACAAGGACCGAATTAGAGCTGATACAACTGATAGGAAGCCAGGTGGATGTTTTTACAATGGATGGGGTTGATGTACATATACTGGGTCAAAAAAGAAACTTCACAAAATGTAATTTGAAAAATAATGAATAATTTTTCTCTGATGATGCATCTATGTATCCGAAATGGGATCCCTATCTTTCGACTGTAGAAAAACGTTAGCAAAACCCGCTCAATCCCATCCAATCGTCATGCAAATGACGTTAGTACTAAATCAGGTTTTGCACGTGCAGTTGATCACGTGATCTTCGCATCGAAGTTTTATTCATATGCACGTGTTTGCATTGGCCTCAAGAATTGAAAAAAAACACTTTTAAACCACAGTTCTAACGGTACTTGAAATGCCACGATTGTCAAATGTGCAACGTGAACGTGCCGTTGGCATGTTGCAAGCGGGAAGATCAGTTATTGACGTCGCAAGAGCAATGGGATGCAGCCGTCGTACTGTGTATGACTTGCGAGGTCGTCTACAACAAACTGGCACCACTTCTGATCGCCCAAGGTCGGGTCGTCCACGTGTGACGTCACGAGCAGAAGACCGTCAAATCGTCCTACGTCACCTACGTGACAGATTTCTGCCGGCTACACGAACCAGGGCTGGGTGTTTAGAGGTAGACTGTCCTCACAGACGATTCGAAATCGGTTGCGGGCTGCCAATCTCCATTCTCGACGTCCATATCGTGGGCCAATATTGACGCCGTTTAATCAACGTCAACGTCTGCTGTGGGCCCAACGTCACCTCCGATGGACCCAGAGAGACTGGAATCGAGTCGTCTTTAGCGATGAATCCAGGTTTACCGTCAGATTCGCGGACGGCAGGCATAGAGTCTGGAGACGACGTCGTGAACGGTATGCCCAATGTTGTGTACAGGATGTCGACAGATTCGGGGGCGGAAGTTGCATGGTGTGGGGTGCTTTCTGTGGGAACAACCGTTCCCGACTTCTGGTCATCCATGGAAACCTCACAGCTGCTGCTTACCGCGACCAGGTGCTCATCCCTGAACTCGTTCCTTTCATGGCGGCTCATGGCCCAGGTCTACAGTTCCAGCATGATAATGCTCGGCCGCATACCGCGATGTTTACACGAAATTTCCTTCAAAACGCTGGAATCAACGTCATGGACTGGCCATCGAGGTCCCCTGACCTTAATCCAATAGAGCACGTTTGGGATGCACTTGGGAGAAGGCTTCGTGGTCTTAGGAACCAACCTCAGAATTTGCAGGAACTTGGTGCTGCCTTGCAAGAGCAATGGCGCAGAATCCCCAACCACGTGTTCACAAGCATCAGGCAGTCAATGAGGAGACGGTCTTTGGCAGTGGTGAATGCGCGGGGCGGCCATACACGATATTGAACTGAGAAATTTCGCATTTTTATTCTTGTGACTTGACATTCTGTATACCCATGTTTTGGAACGGCGGTGTAGCCTAATGGAACTGATTATGGCACTGTCAGTGTATCGAGTATATCACACAGATCTCCGCAATGAAATAATATCAATTTAACCATCTTACCATCTCTTGTTCTTTTATAGTGCCCTGAAGTAAGAATGTGAAGTTTCGTTTTGACTCAGTATGGTTGAATTGAAACAGATAATGTACACAAGAAATATTATTGATTACTTTATCAAGTGATGGGAGGCATTGGGAATGTAGTATCCTTCATCTCTGTTGAGGGCGGGTCCTATCTTCGTGATGTGTACTGCTTCCAAACGTTTACGAATTTGGTAGTCCGTTTCAATTCAACTATGTACATCAAACCCATCCATTGTAAAAACATCCACCCGGATCACTTGCTTGACAACGACACTAGAATCATTAGAATTTTCAGTTAGTGTTTGGCTGATGTTAAAGCTTACTTGTTTAATATCTAATATTATCATACCATCATGTAAAATACTTTACTTTCATTGGTAATACCTTCTCTATATTCACAGAGTGTCTCCAAGAGAGGGGGTCTCCTTCCGACTTTGAGAATTTTGATGCTCAAGCACTGAACACCCATCTTCGCATTCGTCACCACTCGCCCCTTTCCGTAACCTCCAAGAATTCGGCTTGTCCCGGAATAACACAAGTGGCTCACGAATGCCATCTTCGTTCATTGCTCGCTGAAGTGCGGAATGGTCATTGTGAACAGTATTCAAATTCTACCTTCGTCGGCCTGCGAGCGGCCATCAATTGCCATCTGCGTTCTCCTCCATTTGAACGTGACATCAATATTACGAATGACAAAGATTTCCATACTGCAAACAACATTTTCATTGCTATGGTCAGAAAGATGAAAAAAGATGTCCCAGATACAACGAAACATCAAGCTGCAATCCCCGAGACCGAGCTGGCGATGATCCGAGAAAGTTTCGATTTGTCTACACCTGTCGGCGCAATGTGGCTGGTATGTTGGGCTGATCATGGGGTATGTTTTACACACTCGTATGTTGGAGGGCTGGTCATGGGGTATGTTGCTGGTATGTTGGCCTGGTCATGGGGTATGTTGCTGGTATGTTGGGCTAGTGATAGGGTGTGTTGGGCTGGTCATCGGGTATGTGACTGGTATGTTGGGCTGATCATGGGTATGTTGGCTGGGTATGTTGAGGCTGGTCTCATAAGGTATGTTGCTGGTATGTTTGGCTGGTCATGGGGTATGTGGCTGGTATGTTGGGCTGGTCATGGGGTATGTGGCTGGTATATTGGGCTGGTCATGAGGTATGTTGCTGGTATATTGGGCTGGTCATGAGGTATGTTGCTGGTATGTTGGGCTGGTCATGGGGTATGTTGCTAGCTGTATTGTGATAGACCTATAAGCGGTGTAGCAACATGTATGCCACATGACTTAATGTCATAGGTTTTATCGTAATGCGATCAGCAAATGTTTATGTTAGTTGTATTGATTTCCTTCAGTAACCATCGTAAATGTCATGGTGACCCGGAAAAAGATCAGAAGTGTAGCAGCCTACAGAAGTTTTCTAGTGTGTGGAGCCTGCGGTCTATCGTGAACACGTCATGATGTTGCTGCTGTGTTCAAATAACAGCCTGCTGTCTACTTTAACATCAACTATTTGCTTCCTGATCGTACTTTCCACATGCAGCACAAAGGAATGTGGACTTCAGTTGACAGAGAAGATGCAGAGCAGATCTGTCGTATTTAGAAATGTTGACATGATGTTGTGTCAAACTAAATGTATTGAAGATACCTTCATATTAGCATCCTGTCGCCAGTCAAGTGATGAACCCAAGAAGATTAAGAAAGTAAGTTATGGTTTTATCACGTTTATGGATGCGTGTCAGTGTGTGAATACTAGTATATGATTTGTGTGTTGGTGTGAGTGGTTGTGTGTCGATGGATGTTGAAGATCGTATATGTGTATGTGTGTGTTAGTGTGTAGCTGTGTGTTGCCGTGTGTCGTCGTACACGTGTACAAACATTCACTTCAATCAGTCATTTATAATCACTAGGACAGACTTAGTAAGGACGTGATTGGTCCAAAATGAAAATTTCATTGAGACTCACATGACGAGGCAAGTGTGGAAAATGTCAGAAAAGACGTCTCAAAGTCACGTTAGTACCGGGTTTGTCCCCCGTGAACGTCAATACACGTCAGTATACGTCTCTTGGCTGATGACGTCAAACCCGGTATGACGTTGGGGGGATGCGTTGCCATTCATCAAGGAGGCATTGTTCCAATTCCCGGAGGTTGACTGGAGGCACAGGGCGATTTCTGAGTTTGCGATCGTGATGGTCCCATAAGTGTTCGATTGGGTTCATATCCGGTGAATATGCCGCCCATGGTAAAACAGGAATGTTGGCGCTGGCGAGGAAGTTCTGAGTCAGCCTTGCCGTATGTGCCCTCGCGGTATCGTGCTGGAAAAATGGTTCCACGAGGCTGTTGGATGAATGGCTCCACAACTGGTTGTACAATAAATTTCGATAATGCTGTGCTTTCATGTTTCCTCGAATAACGACGAGCTTCCCTTTGGCGCCATCGCAGATTCCACCCCAAAGCATGCTTCCTTACTCCGAATGGCCGGACTTGAGAATACAATTCTGTACTTAGAAGCGTCCACCAACTCTTCGCTACACACGCGCTGCTGACCATCGTTTCTGAAGAAGATCTGAAATCTGCTCTTGTCGGAAAACATGACCCGTGCCAGAAGTCAACATCGAAGTCGCCACAAGCCCAGCACACCTGTCTGTTGGCTCGCTGTTGAGAGGGTGACAGGAACGCTTCGCGGTAGGGGCGAGGTGCTCGGATACCATGTGCCTGCAATCTCCTGAACACGGTTTGTCGACCTATCACGTGTCCCAGTGCCGTCCTTGCCGTTAACATCCCGAAAATGAAGTACCCGGATGTGACGATCTTCAACAGGCTTGGTCACCCGTGTTCTCTTGTTCAACCCGTTTGACGCAACCTCTGCATCAACCTAGTGACGGTTTGCGCGCGCAACCTAACCTTCTGGCGATCCCAACGTGTTGAGTCAGCAGTTTTATACAGTTGAACTGCACGTGCATTTCTTGCTACGGGACGTTACATCTTTTGGGCAAAGTGCGCGTCTTTTTCTCAATTGATTGTTGAAATGTTCCCGGATTTTTCGATAGAATACGTTTGGTTTGGAACATGAGAAACGCTAAAGTATGTTTTCATACAAAACATATATTGAAAAATGTTTGGTATCGTATTGGACATTTGTTTATATACATTGAGGTAAGGCTCACGGTACGCTTAACATAAACCGTTCTAGCGAAATACATCGACTTTATATTGACATATTCCTTTCACTCTAAAGGTCCCCACTAAATCCTGTGGATCTAAGGTTTGCAACGAGACCTCCCAATGTTTGGATGAAGGATGTAAAAAGGTCTGCGTGGAAGGTAGGTGTACGGTGCTCAGATTAATATGGGGTGCGGTGGGGTGGGGCATAATGGTTAAAGCGTCCGCTCGTCACGCTGAAGACCCGGGTTCGATTCCCACATGGGTACAATGTGTAAGGCCCATTATTGGTGTCCACCGCCGTGAGGTGGCACAGCAAAAACAAATATGCTGTCTTTCTGTAGGTGGCACAGCAAACACAAATATTTCGACTTTCTGGAGGTGTCACTGCAAACACTAATATCTTGACTTTCTGGAGGTGTCACTGCAAACACAAATATGTTGACTTTCTGGAGTTGTCACTGCAAACACAAAGACGTCCATTTTCTGCACATCGACCACTAGATGTAGCACTGCAAACATGAAGATGTCAAATGTGTGGAGTGAGTGAGTGACTGAGTTGCCATATTACGTCACATCGGCAATATCTCAGTCATACCGTGACAAGAACAATTTATACAATAAGCCAATATAAATCTATACCATAAAAACTTGTCGTCGAAGGACAGTAAGAATACCAGAATATCACAGTTTTGGTTTAAAACTGGTATGTTGTAATACAATGTGTTACATAAAACGTGCCTGCATGGACCCTAGCTGGATTTACACAATCTCTTCAAGTATTGGCAATTATGAACAGATTTAGACAAACCCTAAAAGAACAAACATCCTACTATTAAAACGATGGTAGACATAAAAATGAAATGGGACTTACGTACACTCTCAAGTGGACAATAATCTTTATGGTACTTCAACCCCCGTCAATCAATCTCTGTTAATAATTATATCCTACCCAATTTTAAAAGACATCACTTTGTACATCATAATTTATTATTTAAGTCTATTTCTCTTTAAAAATCCAAGATTAAATGAGAATGAACGTTATTAAAACGGTCCTTTACAGTTGCGACACTATACTATACTGAGTCAAAAAAGAAACTTCACAAAATGTAATTTGAAAAACAATGAATAATTTTTCTCTGATGATACATTTATGTGTCCGAAATGGGATCCCTATCTTTCGACTCTAGAAAAACGTTAGCAAAACCCACTCAAACCCATCCATTCGTCGTGCAAATGACGTTAGTGCCAAATCAGGTTTTGCACGTGCAGTCGATCACGTGATCTTCGCATCGAAGTTTGCTTCATATGCACGTGTTTGCATTGGCCTCAAGAATTGAAAAAACACTTTTAAACCACAGTTCCAACGGTACTTGAAATGCCACGATTGTCAAATGTGCAACGTGAACGTGCCGTTGGCATGTTGCAAGCGGGAAGATCAGTTATTGACGTCGCAAGAGCAATGGGATGCAGCCGTCGTACTGTGTATGACTTGCGAGGTCGAGGTCGTCTACAACAAACTGGCACCACTTCTGATCGCCCAAGGTCGGGTCCTCCACGTGTGACGTCACGAGCAGAAGACCGTCAAATTGTCCTTCGTCACCTACGTGACAGATTTCTGCCGGCTACACGAACCAGGGCTGAGATGTTTAGAGGTCGACTGTCCTCACAGACCATTCGAAATCGGTTGCGGGCTGCCAATCTCCATTCTCGACGTCCATATCGTGGGCCAATATTGACACCGTTTCATCAACGTCAACGTCTGCTGTGGGCCCAACGTCACCTCCGATGGACCCAGAGAGACTGGAATCGAGTCGTCTTTAGCCATGAATCAGGTTTACCGTCAGATTCGCGGACGGCAGGCATAGAGTCTGGGACGACGTCGTGAACGGTATGCCCAATGTTGTGTGCAGGAAGTCGACAGATTTGGGGGCGGAAGTTGCATGGTGGGGTGCTTTCTGTGGGAACAACCGTTCCTGACTTCTGGTCATCCGTGGAAACCTCACAGCTGCTGCTACCGCGACCAGGTGCTCACCCTGAACTCGTTCCTTTCATGGCGGCTCATGGCCCAGGTCTACAGTTCCAGCATGATAATGCTCGGCTGCATACCGCGATGTTTACACGAAATTTCCTTCAAACGCTGGAATCAACGTCATGGATCAGCCATCGATCGGGGTCCCTGACCTTAATCCAATAAAGCACGTTTGGGATGCCCTTGGAGAAGGCTTCGTGGTCTTAGGAACCAATCTCAGAATTTGCAGGAACTTAGAAGCGTTGCCTTGCAAGAGCAATGGCGCAGAATCAACCACGTGTTCACAAGCATCAGGCAGTCGATGAGGAGACGGTGTTTGGCAGTGGTGAATGCGCGGGGCGGCCAGACACGATATTGAACTGAGAAATTTCGCATTTTTATTCTTGTGACTTGACATTCTGTATACCCATGTTTTGGAACGGCGGTGTAGCCTAATGGAACTGATTATGGCACTGTCAGTGTATCGAGTACATCACACAGATCTCAGCAATGAAATAATAACAATTTAACCATCTTACCATCTATTGTTCTTTTATAGTGCCCTGACGAAAGAATGTGAAGTTTCTTTTTTGACTCAGTATATTTATTCCTTTTGATCGAAATATCTATTCCGTCAAGGAGGACATAACGGGATAATAAAATTCTTATGTATATACGGTTTACTTACACATTCTAGGGCTGTTAAGATGAGATCCGTGAAGACATGTTTTCTGTTCTATTATTCACGATACACCCGATTGTCTGATCCAGACTCGATTATTTACAGACCACCGCCATATAGCTGGAATATTACTGACTGCGGCGTAAAACTAAACTCACTCACTGTTCAAATGACTTTTGCTATCGTCGCGTTCTGTGGTAATTTGATGAATAATGATCTGGTTCCAATGACAGTGGCTCTGGCTATTGCGTCACCATCCTCGGACCTATTTGCAAAATATATAGATTTGTAAATATCATATTTGCTGCTTATCTGATTATATTCTTGTTGATATTATAATGGATTTGTGCACATTTAACTCATTCTATTTCCCAATTTATAAATTATCGATGTCTTAAATTTCCAAGAGTCCTATGCCAGAAGGCGGTGGCTCATGGGCCAATCTGGTGATGTTGACCTCCAAATGAAGCATATCTCCAATTTCTTGTCACGGGCCGAACCAGTCTGGCATTAAATTGGTAGATAATTACAGGTATTTGTGTCATATTCTATGGAGTATAACACCCCTGTAACCCTGGCGTCAGCATTTTGGATATCCGATGCTATTTGACACTGTCCTTGTTGACACTCCTTGGCGGGTGAGAGCCAGGGTGCCTAATTATTTTCTTTTCATCATGTTACCCCAACAAACTGGTTCACCTCGTAATGAAGGTAAGAGAAGACTGGACGAACTTGATCCTTCCAACGTTGATTCATGGCCGCGATTTCTCGTGATTGAAGCTACAGGCTCTTCCGATCAAATTAAACCCGTTCGCAGTTTCGAAGACTATTTTTTTTAATTTTATGGAGAGGTGAAAATCTGTATCTCTCTCCGTAGTGGCTCGCTTCTTGTGGAGTGTGCACGCAGACAGTAATCATTCAATCTGATGTCAGTAAAGATTTTTGCCAATATTGAAGTTGCTGTGTCACAGAACGTTAAACTATTGTCGTTGTCAGAGGAGGACATAGTTGAAGAGGTCATGGATCGTAGTCCTGTCGAAACTGGCGTGGTGACCACCATGAGAATACCAACTGTCAGAAGGATTACAAATGTGCCAACTCTGACGGTCCACAAGGCCTGCCCTGTGTAGCAAAGGGAATCACAAATCATGAAAATAGTATCTGAAAACACATTTATTACCTCGATGCCAAACATTTACTGACAAATCAGTCTTCAACTCTGTTGACTGTCGCATATTCCACTGCAGTCTCCCTCTCTGCAGAAATGTCCTGTACTTGACTTGGGTCAAGTCATCAGCTAAACCTATTTCTTCAACTTCAGCCCCAAAACCAACTACCCCAGTTACTCGATCTTCGTCTGGTTCCCAGACAGATGAAACTAATCCCGAGACGCCATCATAAAAGTCTTTATCAAAAGCAGCCAGCAACCTGTCTAAAACAAAGAATGGAAAACAATTAAAAAAAGACAAACCAACTACTGTCCCTTCAACTTCAGAGGTTCCAAAACAGAACGCACTCGGACCTCTAGATATGTAGATTACCGGGATTTCCTGTATTCAAGCCTACCTGGGCTAATTATGGGGTTTATATTTGTTAACGAGAGTGGTCATTTTCCGCTATTAAGCCCAGGGCTTAAATACAAAAATCCAGTACTCTGTCCTCATAGGACAGGCGGAGGAAAAGTTCTTCCTCACATTCCCGTGAACGATCATCAATTCAGCCACCATGATTCAATTGTCGACTTTAATACAGTGGAGTTGCAGAGGACTGAAGGATAACTTCAAAGGGATACAGTTATTAATACAGGATTGAAACCGCCAGCATTTTGTCTACAAGAGACATGTCTAAAATACAGATAACTCTAATCTGAGACAGTACAGTGATTATCACTCTTTTCTCCTCCAGGAGATAAAGCAACAGGAGGTGCCTCCATGTTGGTACGACAGGGTATAATACATATCCCTGTCCCTGGTAATACCGATATTAAAACTGTTGCTGTTCGTATCTCCCTGTACACACACATTGCTCTGTCTCTGTGCAGCTTGTATATCCATCCGTCTTCTTATATTCCACTGTCGGATTAAAAGAATCTATATGAACAACTTCCGAAGCCATGTATAATCATGGGCGATCTGAACCCGCTTTGGGGAAGTGTCCATACTAACACTAAAGGTAAAATCCTTGAGGAATTCATTTCCGATAATAATTGATGTATTTTCAATGATGATTCAGTCAATTATCTATATCCAGCCACGGGAACATATTCTTCTCTGGATCTATCACTCACTGATTCAACCTTATGTAATGAATTTGAATGGATGTGAAAGTTAAAATTTAAAAGGAAAGCCAGGGCTCAACGCGCATTTGGTGAAGACTAGAACGAATTATTTTCGTTACATGAGCTTCATACCGCCCTTGAGCAAGCTCACGATACAGCCACAGGGGTTGATAATATACACTATTAGCTCTTGAAGCATTTGCTAAAATCATGTTTAGAAATCCCTGTAGAATTTTGATCAAATATGGATTTCCGGGAATTCCAAACTTCGTGGCATAATAATAGGGTATCTTGAAAACAATAACCTTACAACAAATATTCAATGTAGTTTCAGTAAAAAAAATCGAAGTACCATTCATCATCTTGTTGAAAATACTATGGTGTATAAACAAAATGCAGTATCGATATTCTGTGATCACGAGAAAGCATACGATACCACCTGGAAGCATGGCATTTTAAAGGATTAACAATTACTTTGGTTTGAGGGGTCGTTTACCTCTTTTTATATCACAGTTTTTGACAGACAGACGATTTCAAGTCCGAGTGGGTTCAACCCTGTCTGACCATTATAATCAGGATCAAGGTGTCCCGCAAGGCAGTATTTTGTCTGTAACATTGTTTAGTATTAAGATCAATCGTGCATCCGCGGTTTTAATTCATTCAATCCATGGGTCACTTTTTGTGGATAAATTTAATATTACTTGTCGCGGGGAAAAATATATATACCATTGAACGACACCTATAGTTGTGTTTAAACAATTAAATAAGTGGTGTCTTGGAAAAGGCTTTAAAATTTATCAAAAACAAATTGTATACATTTCTGCCGTAAATATAAACCGCATAAAGATCCCGAACTATTTTCCAATGGCACTCCCATCAAAGTTGTCAAGGAGGCCGAGGCCAAGTTCTTAGTCTGAATTTCGACTCTCATTTAATTTTTCTTCTGTATATCAAATACCTAAAAATTAAAATAAATGCCTGAAGGCACATGACTTTTTGAAAGTCGATTCTAATTCCAAGTGGGGAGGGGATCAAGCTACCCTCCTACACCTATATCGATCATTGGTCCGCTCTAAACTTGATTGTGGATGGTGGAGCCTACAAAAGAACCTAAAACTATTCGATTACAGCCTTAAAATATTTATTGTTTTTAAAAACCACCCCAAATATAAACATAATATATTTTCAGGCTCCCGTTCGTGCCTTCAGGCTATCAAAAATCTATCTTGTAAACATCCACTTTTAATAGAAATTTTTGAATTATATAATGGCCAATACGACATCGTCCTGTTGATTTCTTGTAACACAATGGCCGATTTTGCTGATAAGGCAGCACTCAATAAATCAGTGACACCACTTCTCATTCCATACTCTGAATAGAAAGGCTATCATTAGATCGTACATCCGTGATCTGATGCAACAGAAGTGGGACACCCAAGTAGGTATCAATAAATTTCATCAAATTAAACCAACCATCGGTTACACCTACTTGGGTTGTCAGTTAGGCTTGAAGAGGTCGTCATGCGACGATGTCGCATTGGCCATACACGGTATAAACCAATACTTATTAAAAGGTTTTGAATCCCTTGTGATGAAAGAGTCACGGTCAAGCATGTGGGAATACAATGGCTGATCTTGCTGCCCAGGCAGTACTCAATAAATCTGTGACACCACTTCGTATTCCATACTCTGATTTCAAAGCTAGCATTAGAACCTACATCCGTGATCTGCTGCAAAAGAAGTTGGACACTCAAGTAGGTATTAATAAATAATTAATAATTAATAAATTATATGAAATAAAGCCTTATATTAGTTATACCTACTTGGGTTGTCAGTTCAGATTTGAAGAGGTCATCATGCGACGATGTCATATTGGTCACACAAGATATACCCATGAATACCTGTTAAAAGGTGAGGATCCTCCGTTTTGCATCTCTTGTGATGAAAGAATCACGGTCAAGCATGTCCTGCTTGACTGTATTGATTTTCTATCACAAGGGATACATATTTCAGTGCAAAAAACACTTAAGGGTCTTTTTAGCAATGTTAATTATCAATTAATTAATGAATTTGGTAAAAGGATTTGAACTAATTGCAAAAACAAGATTATTATATCGTGTAAATATATGTATGTTTTATGACTGGAAATTGGTAACTGAGTGAGCGAATGAATGAGTGTATCCTGGAGGGTAATTAAAGTATTGTAAAGTTATTGTGCTCCTTAGAGGGTACGTGAGTACCAAAACAAGTACATTTGTACATACCTCTATTTTTAACAGCAGCATATATGTTATATTGATTTATGGCTAGATTGTCAAAACTTGCTAACATCGAAGGGATGTTGTATTCTCCTCCTGAGAGGGTACGTAAGTCCCAAAGCATTCAACGTAAATTTAAACCTAGTATAATTTAAATCGTAGTATATATGTTCTTTTAATTTGTGGCTAGATTATCTAAATTTGCTAATAGCTATAGGGATGGTGTAAATCCAGTTAGCGTCCATGCAGGGAGTAAATGTTCTGTATGTCCCCATGGTCTCTAGTATGGTGATCTACCTTCAGTTGTTGGCAGTCTATAGCCTGTTGTGATATTGTATTGCCATCTATAGGTAAAATGTGTTAGATCTAACTACTAGATTTAAATTTACATTTGTGATAATCTATTTCTTTTACTGTCCTTCATTGACAGGTTTTTAAAGTTCACTTTAGTTTCCGGAGGGTGTGTGTAGGAGTGCCCCCCTTCCCCATCCTTTTGTCCTGAAATTATATTAAATCATAGGCGGATCCATTTGGTCTCAGGTAAAAATGAACTGGTGCACCTGTCCTTTCTCAAAAAGCTGTATCCGCTCCTGTTTCAGTTACTATAAATCTGTAAGTGGATTTAGTCAGGATATGGCTGAAATACTGTCGATGTGACTTTAAATCTTCACTCACTCACTCACTCTGTTCAAAATCTATGCTTTCGCGAATATTTATCATAAACTTATTTCTTCGATGGCTGTATGACATTACATGGCCTTCTATGGTCAGCTCGGTCAAGCTTTATTATATTCACGTGGTGGTTCATAAAATGTGTCGCTCTGAAATACAGTCGCTTTGCAATTACCTTTGTCATGAATTATTACAGAACAATACAGCTCAAACAATGGGAGTTCACTAACAAATAGTAGAGTGCACTGAATAACTTGATGTACCCAACCGCTGATATTGCAAATTAGGCACCATTTCAACAGCTTGTGGCCGATGTGTTTGTTTACTTCAGCTGTCAAGTCGGAATTTCTCAGTTTGGTTTAATCATCATAATTATCACATAAACGATGTGCCATCGTGATGAAAGATTCATCCTTTCGGGCCAGGAGCAATCTCTGATCTCACAAAAGCAAATATCTCGGTTTCTGGATATAATATGATGTCTGCACCTTTGAACTTGTCTCTTTCAAATTATCACGAAAGATTTCTACAGAGTTTAACTTTGTGTTACAGCTCCACCACTGTGTGACCTTCATACCGCCTCAAAGACTGGGGACCTGTCAAGAGTGAAATTCCTATTGTCACAGGGACGGGCGGACGTTAATTGTCAAGAATGGATTGGTAGAACACCGGTGATGTTGGCAGCCGGTGGGGGACATACAAAAGTGATGGAATTACTTGTGGGTAAAGGTGCTAAACTGTCACTTGTCGATAGTTTCGGATTCAACATCATTCACTCAGCCTGTCATGGAGGAGATTTAGAGATGGTGAAGTATGTCCTCTCACAGACCATGTTGGACATTAATGGTGGAGTACAGTGCGGGAGAACAGCTATGATGCTGGCAGCAGAGAACGGACATAAAGATGTGGTGGAGTTGCTTGTTGATACAGGAGCTGACGTGTCACTTGTGGATGAAACAGGTGACAACATCCTTCACTGTGCCTGTCGTGGTGGAGATGTGGAGGTGGTGCAGTATATCCTCTCACAGAACATGGTGGACATCAACAGTCTAGGACATGAGAAGAAGACGCCAGTGATGCTAGCAGGACAGTATGGACATAAGGAAGTGGTGGAGGTCCTCGTAAAGCATGGAGCTAATCTATCACTCAGAGACAAAGTCGGTGATAACATCCTTCACCTGGCCTGTTTTAAAGGACACGTGGATGTGGTGAAGTACATCATCTCACTGCACAGGGTGTACATCGACAGTAGAGGATTTGAAAGAAAGACACCAGTGATGAAAGCAGGAGAGGGGGGACATAAAGAAGTGGTTGAGTTTCTCGTGAATCATGGCGCTGATCTGGCTCTCAGAGACAGCGACACTAACATTATCCTTCACTTGATCTCTTACTGGGGGGGATCTGTGGATGTCGGGAAATATGTTTTATCACAGCACAAGGTGAACATTAACCAAAGGGGGTGGCGGAATAGGCCACCAGTGCTTGTAGCAGGAGAGAATGGATATAAAGATTTGGTAGAATTATTCGTAAAACATGGAGCTAAACTATCACTCAAAGATAGACGCAAAATGAACATTCTTCACTGTGCCTCTGATAAGGGACATCTGGCGGTGGTAATGTACATCGTCTCACTGCACAGTGTGGACATCGACAGTGAAGGATTTGAAAACAAGACACCAATGATGTTTGCAGGACAAAGTGGACATAAGGACGTGGTGGAGTTTCTCGTGAATCATGGCGCTGATCTGGCTCACAGAGACAGCGACACTAACATTATCCTTCACTTGATCTCTTACTGGGGGGGATCTGTGGATGTCGGGAAATATGTTTTATCACAGCACAAGGTGAACATTAACCAAAGGGGGTGGCGGAATAGGCCACCAGTGCTTGTAGCAGGAGAGAATGGATATAAAGATTTGGTAGAATTATTCGTAAAACATGGAGCTAAACTATCACTCAAAGATAGCCACAAAATGAACATTCTTCACTGTGCCTCTGATAAGGGACATCTGGCGGTGGTAATGTACATCGTCTCACTGCACAGTGTGGACATCGACAGTGAAGGATTAGAAAACAAGACACCAATGATGTTTGCAGGACAAAATGGACATAAGGACGTAGTGGAGTTTCTCGTGAATCATGGAGCTCAACTGTCACTCGCAGACAGAGAGGGTAACAACATTCTTCTGTTAGCCGTTTCACATGTGGAGGTAGTGAAATATATCCTGTCACTGGGTGTTGTGAACATCGACGCCAAGAACAGAAAGGGAGAGTCAGCAGCCATGAGAGCGAAAGCCCGGAGGCAACGAGACGTGCTGGACGTTCTTGTGTCACATGGTGGACACACATAACAGCTGTGTCATGTGAAGGGGTGCATATTCTCCCCGACATACACGTGATACAGACATATTGACGTGTTGGATACATACAGGTGATACAGACATATTGAAGTGTGGGATACATACATGCGATACAGACATATTGACGTGTGGGATACAAACAGGTGATACTGACATATTGACGTGTGGGATACATACATGTGATACAGACATATTGACGTGTGGGATACATACATGTGATACAGACATATTGACGTGTGGGATACATACATGTGATACAGACATATTGACGTGTGGATACATACATGTGATACAGACATATTGACGTGTGGGATACATACATGTGATACAGACATATTGACGTGTGGGATACATAGATGTGATACAGACATATTGATGCGTGGGCTACATACATGTGACACCGACATCTTGACGCGTTGGATAGGTAAATGTGATTCAGACATATTGGAGCGTGGGATACAGACATGTGATACAGACATATTCATGTGTGGGATACAGACATGTGATACAGACATATTCATGTGCGGGATACATACATGTGATACTGACATATTGACGTGTGGGATACATACATGTGATACAGACATATTGACGTTTGGGCTACATAAATGTGATACATTCACATTGGGGTGTGTGATACATACATGTGATACAGATATATTGATATGTGGGATACATGCATGTGAAACTGACATAATGATGCGTAGGATACATACATGTGATGAAGACATATTGACGTTTGGGCTACATAAATGTGATACATTCATATTGGGGTGTGGGATACAAATATGTGACACAGACATATTGACGTAAGGGATACATACATGTGATAATGACATATTGACGTTTGGGACAATTACATGCGATACTGACATATTGATGTGTGGGATACATACATGTGATACAGACATATTGACGTGTGGGATACATACATGTGATACAGACATATTGACGTGTGGGATACATGCATGTGATACTGACATATTGATGTGTAGGATACATACATGTGATACAGATATATTGATGTGTGGGATAAATACATGTGATGCAGACATATTGACGTTTGGGCTACATAAATGTGATACATTCATAATTGGTCGTGGGATACAAATATGTGATACAGAAATATTGACGAGTGGGATACATACATGTAATACTGACATATTGACGTGACGGATACATTCGTGTGGTACTGACATATTGACGTGTGGGATACATGCATGTTATACAGATATATTGACGTGTAGGATACATATATGTGATACAGACGTATTGACGCGTGGGATACACGTATTTACACAAACAAATAAATAAAATATAGAAATATGACACTGTCACATAACCTTTATTCTACGATAAAAGAAAGTGTTAGATCTAACTATATTATTTTATTTACTTATATATACTTGTATAGCGCCAATATTCAGCTCAGCTCAGTTGCTCAAAGGCTCTGTGTTTTTCTTCGATCATTGGATGTCAATCTCAAACGGCACATTGTAATATCAAACTTGAAACTGGGGAGCATACAACTCGCTGGATCACTAGCCTGGCGCCTTACACAGCTCGCCCACCACACCCCTTTCAATGTACCAAGACTTACGCACCCTTCAGGGGGACAATGGTTTTACAATACTTTATCCAATTCCAGAATACAGCGCCGAAAATCATAGTTGTTAATTTTAACTACCAATTATAAAAACCCCCAAAACATTTAACTCTTTACCACACATTTACAAAACAAAAAAAACCCACATCAGAACTGCTTGACCGTAATTCTTTCATAACAAGTGATACAGGATGGAGGATCTTTACCTTTCAATAAATAGTCATGAGTATATGTTGTGTAGCCAATAGTATATCTTGTAACCAATCCTCAATACATGTCCATATGTGCTTTTATTTGTGTATTACTGGATATATACAAGGACATAAACTGGACTTAACAAGACATCATGTATCAATGTTATCCGGTGGATGTGTGAAGTTAATGTACCCACATCGGTTACGTTTCCCAACCTGAATGAATGAATGCATCCACCATATCAACATTGATCTTTGTGTTCATCAAACCATTACAAATTACAGTTACCTCCCTTCCATCGATTTACATTCGCAAAACATCGGTAATTTCCGTACATCATACGTGGCCCAATTGTTCGAGATAAAAACTTACTAACACAAAGTATGAAATGAAAATGTTATTCGCTTGTAAGCAGGTACATTGAAAACATTAGGAGAGAGCTCAGCCAATCAGATAACGACATTTATGTATGAGATAAGATAATGATCTTTGTAGTCCCGCTCATCAAACCACAATACAGGAGATGGATGGGTGTATGCTGGCTGAAGTAAATGGACTACGCGAGTGAATGAGTTAAAATGTACGACATATCTGTAGTATTTGGCTACTGTCGTGACGAGACAAAAATATATAAACATGTAAATATGTTGAAAATTGTAAAATCACGTCATCGAGGAATAGTAGAATAACTAGATTATCACATGTCTTATAAAACTAGTTCGAGAGCATTACAACACTACCGTTAACAACACAATGTAGACATAGGCAATTGTCGCCAGTTACACACAAAGGACAGTGGAGAAAGGTCTTCAAAACTGCTCAAACTGCTTTTACGTTTCACAAAGAAGATCATACCTATCAGACACGTCAAGGATCTTCTTCAATCTCCTCAAAGAAAGTGACAGTCTACCACACGTCTGACCCGTGAAGATCCGGGTTAGAATAGATCTTCAGTAGAAATGACCGTAGCTTGTAAGAGGAGACTCAAAGGGATCGGGTGGTCAGGCTCACTGACTTGGGTGAGGTGTGTCATCGTATCCCAATTGTGTAGATCGATGCTCATATATCAATCACTGGATTGCCTGCTGCAGAGTATTTACACATAACAGTCACATAGCAGGAATACTGATATATACTCAATCAACATTATTGACTATCTATCCTACATAGTAGAGACAAATTCTCTCTTTAAGAAGTACACCTACAACTTGAAGTACACCTTCACGTACTTCAAGGAATAAGGTAGACAGAGGAACTATCCTACACTATCTAGGTCATCTTCTATCTGGTAGAAGTACACCCTTCATACCTTGTTCTGACATAAATATATATCGAAACTATTCTAAACTACTGTGATCACTTCTGATAGAGGTACATCCGTCATACCTTGTCATGACTTACCTAGAAGCTATCCTATACGTCTTGAGCGATCATCTATTGGAGAAGTAAACCCTCCATAATATCACACTAGCCTGTCCTACACGGCTGGGGTCATATATTTTCTTGAAGAAATACATCATCCAGATCTTGTCCTGCTGCACCAACACAACTAACCTACACGGATCGGGGTCATATTCTGTCTGGACGAAGTACAACAAACACTGTCCTGATGTACCAACACAACAATTAAACGCGAGTTGGCTCATCCTCGGTCTTGTAGAAGTTCAATCTCCACACCATATTCCCTGGGATGCTGTCCATGTCAAACCAGGACAACCAGCTGGTGAAGCGAACCCATGTCCCATAGAAATAGGGGGAGTCCTGGTCCAGCTGGGCATCTTCAATAAACAGACTGACCATGTTGATAGCCCAGTCCTCTGTCAGGGTGTCCGGGTGTACAACACTGCACGAGTCGTGATACAACACCGTCTGCAGATCCATCCCTTTGAGCGGGTATGAGAAAGCTGAAGATATGGGTACCTCTACCATTGCATTGTAAAAGAAGTTTTTAACTTTTTGAGTTTTGCCAACGATCGGATTATCGAAGTAGTCCAGAACTTTTCCCGTGATTGGATCATGATATAGGCCATTGATCTCAACTTCAACCATGTAAGAATCAACACCAAGGCCTAAAAACTTTATCAGAACATGTCCATCAAAGTTAAACAAATTTACAGATCCGTTTCCTGTAATCTCAGAGTACACGCTGCCATTGAAATATACTCTGCAATGTCCTCGTTTCAGAGCAGCGTCCACAATCTTGGGGTCAAGTGAGTTTCGTTTTGATTTAAGATTTGACTCTATGTCCAACTGAGGGATGATGATATCGGGGTCACCCTTAGCCCGACGAGCGTCAATCGCCTTCTTGAACACATCCCAACTCGTCACCACTTTGTTCCTGAATGTAGTAGGCGCATGCAGGTACTGAGGATAATATTCTTTCACGTACTTCACGAGGTCAGGAGCCACGTCGTCAAACCCGTTGACCAGTTTCCAGAAGGCCTGGTGGTAATACAACCATCCTGGAGTGTCGCCCATCTCCATCCAAGGCAGGAACTCTCCTCTTCTGAACCAGGAACCCATCATTTGGATAGAGGATGCGTTTGATGTGGCCAACTCTGTAAGATTCGTGTAGAACTCGAACAGCTCATCCCCCTGGTAGACTGGTCCGGATGAAAATTTGGGATAATCTTTCGGGTCAAGGACATTTGGGAACTGGAGGAAGACGTCCTCGTTGAAGCTGACTCGCTCGGGTGGGATGAGGATGGTTTTTCTGTCGCCGCCATAGTTCTGTGGCGTATCATTGGGGTCGTTAGCGACGTTGAACACCTCATTGGCTGTCTTTGTGAATGGATTCATCCAAACGCTTAATATCTCAGCAGTTTCCAGGTCGCGGTACACAAACACCTCTCTGGACATTGAATTGAATCCTTTCTCCGTTTTAACCTTTCTAGCGATGTTGAACCCTTCGAAATAGAAGATCCTCTGGATTGGATTTCCTGGGAACCGGACGTATACTGTTCCATTTCCGTAGCCAACTGTTTCCGTATTAGGGTCCAAGGAGGCCGATGCCCGAATGAGGCTTATCAGGTTCATCTTCTCATCAAAGATGTCAAAGGTAC
Organism: Haliotis rubra; assembly: GCF_003918875.1. Lineage (NCBI taxonomy): Eukaryota > Metazoa > Mollusca > Gastropoda > Lepetellida > Haliotidae > Haliotis > Haliotis rubra. Next base: position 186,440 of record NW_025767485.1, on the reverse strand, counting down.
TAGTTGTTGAGAGACATCTGGCGTAGATCAAAATGGCCAGGAGAGACTGTTTAGTCATCATTATGACTTGAGATCCCTGCAAAATAGAACGTAGAAAAGTGAAGATATTCTGAAATAAATTAAACTTATTTCTATAATGAATACTTGAAGCGAGTGAGTGAAATGAGGCTTACGCCGCAAACAGCAATCAGCGGCGTCAAACTAAACTCATCTCACTCTTTCACTGATATAACTAATGTGGACTCAAGCTAAAGGCTGAAAGTCATCATCACCCTTGGTTCAAGCCCAGGGCCTAGATGTTCGAATCTCTCTTAGCGCTAAGATAGTCGTAAGTAAATGTTAATGTATGCACTTACGACTATCTTAGAACTAAGAGAGCTTTGGAAACCTAGGCCCTGTGCTTGAAGAGACGTCACTTTTTCGGACAAATGTCACTTCTGAAAAAGAAATCATGATGCATTTCCAACATAATATAATTATGCGTCGAGTTTTTGACACACACACATACTAAAACTGTTCTTCGGCATTACATTTGGGCACGTAATTTGAAACTCACCAGAGCTTGAAGAGTTACCACATCTTTTGGATAACTGTCACTCCTGAGAAACTTTCACGGTGTACTTCAAAAATGTAATCTTGCCTCAAGGTTTTGACACACACACACATACCAACAGTGCCCTTTGGCATTGAACTTGGGCACCTGCAAGTACGTGTTGCGTGAGTGAGTGAGTGAGTGAGGCTTTACGCCGTTGTCAGCAATACTGCAGCAATAGCACCACGATTTTGTCGTCACCAGCAAACGCTTCAACCACTAGGCTACCCATAATGATGGCGCATCCTGGATTTTTAACATCGGGAGGTGGCATTATAAAAAATGGTGGCTTTTATAGCTTCAGTGCGCGTACTCAGGAAAGATGAGTGAATGGGTTTAGTTTTACTGCGCACTCAGGAATATCCCTGCTATATGGCGGCGGTCTGTAAATAATGAACCAGAAAATCCAGTGATGAACATCATGGGCATCGATCTACGCAGTTGGGATACGATGACATGATTGTGTCAACCATGTCATCGAGCATGACCACCCGATCCCGTTAGTCGCCTCTCACGACAAGCATGGGTTACTGACGATCAGTTCTAACTCGGATCTTTACGGGTCCTCGGGAGAAGTGAAGTGTGAGGCAATTTATGCATTTCAAATCACAAAAATACCGAAGAATATGACCTTTTTCAAGTTTGCTTTTTATTAACCACAACTTCTATTTCCTCCTTTCTCTCCCAAATCGTCAAAAAAAAAGTCATTATTGAATACCGCCGTGTTATCAATATTCCAGCTATTCGCAACGGTCCGAAACTGGAACAGTTTATCTCGCAAGCTATTTAATGGCAAATGAACAGGTTTAGGTTTATACCTGGATGACAGTATTGAAAAACAGCATATTTAAAGGTACTCCCCAGGGAGTTGAGACTGATAATACGATGTGCCGTTGAGATTGACATCCAATGATCGAGGGAAAAAAGTACCAGCGCCTTGAGCATGCACTAGTTGCCTGGATATGTGCGCTATATAAATATCCTATAATAACAATAATAAAAATAAAAGTATTCTTTGTACAATTCGCTGCTTTATCTCTATTCAATATAAAGCTACGGCATTTTCGAACTAAACTGACGAACAAACAAAGTCCACATCTCTTTGGGAGGTGAGTGTGTGATATTTTCTCGGTAAAAAGTTTGTAAAGTGTTTTGATTGTGCAAATATTGTATACGTGTTGTTGGTTTGTACTTCAGTATATCTTTATCGTAAATCATTCAAACTGCACCATAAAACCAAAGAGAATCAAAGGTTACCTTTAAAAAGATCAAGGAGCAGTTATGGCTGTCCGATAGATGGCGTTGCGACTGGCACTGACGCCGTCCACAAAATAGTTGCTCTATCTATAATGATGGATAATGAGCCATGCTGTATTCTGTTCTCACCAGGAAAAGTCCTAACACATAATGTTGTACGTGAAAGATAATATTCAAGCCGAGTCAAGTGTGGAGGCACATTTTGCATGCGTTAATAATCGGAACATAGACACAGTGAACTTCTGTTTCTGAACAAGTATAAAATATGAATAAATATTAGCATATCTGTTCAAGATCTGCTTGTTGAAAATAATCTAAGTTGGAGCTAAACGAATGCCACAGCTTTTCCGATCTGATAGCTTATCATCGAAACGCCAGAATGAACGCACAGCGAAATATATTTCTCTCCTGGAACAATCTGTCAGCTACAAATAATTCAAGTGTATAGATATACTGGCACCACATTTTGAAACAAGCTGTGCTGACAGGAGTTCATTTGGAGAATACGATACCATTTTAAGACCATTAACTACACAAATTTCGAACCTGCCCATAAAGACCTGACTGATATACGAACTGTTTCTTCTCCCGGCCACGTGGCATATATTGTAGTGCGTATGACGAGTTATAACGAAATAAAATGAGCGATCTCCTTGAGTTCGGTATAACCGGAGTTTACGTTCTGGTAAGGGGAATTTATTGCAGAAAAACCTGGCAAAAATGACAAACTGGATGTGTTGAAAAATCTCGACTCTCATTCATTATTTCAGTAAATACAAAATTCCTTGAAGATCTGACAGAAACTACTCTGACCAAGAGAATATATTAAACAGGAACCCTACTTAAGTCTAGAATGATGTCAATATTGCCCAAAGTTCTGTTTTAGGCTCCATTTGAACTTGTGTCCTAGATAAACACATGTTCTATATTTGAAGAAGTACCTGCGAGTAGTTTTAAATAAGATAACGGTATTTCTGGGACTAAATGTCAGCCATGCAAAGTATGTTATTTACGGTTAAACCCGGTGACGTAAAATCCCATTTCACCTCCCTCCATGATCGATAATGTAATTAAGCTGAGCATACTTAAAATGCGCTGAGACATTTGAGACAGACATAATGAACACAAAGTATGTTATTTACGGTTAAACCCGGTGACGTAAAATCCCATTTCACCTCCCTCCATGATCGATAATGTAATTAAGCTGAGCATACTTAAAATGCGCTGAGACATTTGAGACAGACATAATGAACACATTGGTATACAATATAGGAGGTTAACTTGTTTGAGTGGCATTTTTAGAAGTTTAGAGACGTACAATATGGAACACGTTTTTATGGATAACAACTTCTTTATTTCGTGAGTGCGACGTTTCGATACACATTCTTGTACCGTTGTCAAGCAAGAGTGGAGGAGCTGCATATATATGTACTGTATATAGCAATGAAACAACATACATAGTAATTGACAAAGGAAACAACATAATTGCCATAAGCGGTTAAGCAGTAAGGTGATGAAGCCAGTGAGCACACAAAGGATAGTGAATGGAAGCCAGAGATGTATAAATACAGAAGTAGTTACAATGAAGGAGATGTTATACAATAGGTGCGATGTTTTATACAATAGATTGGGCTTGGTGGAGGAGTGGATCATAAGCTGATGGAATGAAGTATCCTTGGTCACGGTTGATGGTGGGCTTATGGCGTTTGATGTGAATGCCTTCGGTGAGCTTGCGTTTAGTGAAGTCCGTTTGGTTGTTGGCGAGAATGGTGAAGTCGGACCACTCTATTTGATGATTGGGGTCAGAGATAGCTGATTTGGTGTCGGAATTAGCAATCGAAGTAACGAGAAAATATTTGAACAACGAGACGAGTAGATACTTGAAAACATACGTTTTTGAAAGAAACTTGAAGCAACAAGACAATAATGGAAGTAACGAGAAAATACTCCCAAGCACCGACAAAATAATCGAAGCAACGAGAAATGTCGCTGAAAAATTATTGCATGATGCAACAGTGGCAGCATTAGGCTACCGTAAACACCCTTTGTTCTACAACCAGCGTGATAACATGGTTTCATATTAACAGGGTGTCATATTAACAGGGTGTCATATTTACATATTTACAGGGTGTCATATTAACAGGGTGTCATATTAAGGGTGTGACTGCACAGCTTACAATAGGCAGCACAAATCTAGGGGGCTTTGGCAGCACCTATGGGTCCGCTCCAGTAGCGTTACGTTTGTTCACAGAAGACCAAGATATTTGCTTCCATTCACGGATGGCAGAAAATGTCTGTTGGCGACTTAATGGTGAGCTGTATGCCAGGGTAACAATTCTTGACCATGAGTACTGAAGGTCAGCTCTAACCCAGATGTGGCGCTGTGAATAAATATCTGGGCCAAGCAAATGTCCACGCCACGATGCGACACAAGATACAACCAGTTTATATTATCTATAGATCATCGAGTGGAGGACATCCTGATCATCTACGTAACTGGGATACGATGACACCGTCCATTTGTCAGACATGACACGCAGTTTGATTTACATCTGTAATGTATTCTGTAATTTAATGATGGTGCGCATTTGAGAATTTGAGCAATTCTTTGTGAGAGTTGGATGATAGAATGAATATTTGGAATGGTAATTTTTTCGAAAAGAACATTGATTTAAGTACTAATGGGTTTTAAAAAATGAAATAAAATGAAAAACAAACGAACAATAAAGGATATTCACTCAAGGTTCCAGCCTGACCACCTGATCCCGTTAGTCGCCTCTTACGACAAGCTGGGATTACTGAAAATTCATCCTAACCCGGATTTTCACTTGTCCTATTTAGGAGACGACGCTTCCACAACATATGACCGTGCTTGAAATACGCAATTATATATATAGGGAGAGAGCTCTTGAATTCAGCTGAAGCTGCTCAATGATGATGATGATGATGATGATGATGCCGACCTTGAACTGCCGAATTGAAATGGATTGCACTGGCTCGTGTTGCTCGTGCAAAACATGAAACTGGGCGTTCAGGTGACATATGATGCGACGCGAACTGAAATTGACACTGGTTGTTACGGAGGCATTACTAAGCTGTGCAAACTTGTGACCGTCCTCCAAACATATCGTGATACATTCCACTCATTTCATCATTCAAGAAATACAGAATATCGAGCAAATGAGCAATCTAATCTACGTCATGGCATGTGAAAGTCATGCCTGTTGCAGGATCACGTGAAAAGTGTGTTGTATGCACGTGCTGCACATGTATAACCGAAGTTTAATACACTGCGATATTAGCTGACGTGGCATATTTGAGATCTGTAGGTTGTAGATTAACACAATTTCAGTGCAATTATTATATATCTGGAATATGTGTTGTATTAAGCGAAATGTTACTGTGAACAAAATTACGGGAAAACTACATTGACAATCATATTCTTAAAGTTTGATTCAGATTAACTTCAGTTCATGATCCGTAGGCGCGGTGGGGTAGCCTAGTGGTTAAAACGTTGGCTCGTCACGTCGAAGACCCGGGTTCGAATCCCCACATGGGTACAATGTGTGAAGCCCATTTCTGGTGTCCCCCGACGTGTTATTGCTGGAATATTGCTAATATCGGCGTAAAACCAAACTCAGTCAGTCATGGTCCGTAGGCGTGGTGGGGTAGCCTAGTGGTTAAAGCGTTGGCTCATCACGCCGAAGACCCGGGTTCGACGTGTGAAGCCTATTTCTGGTGTCCCCAGCCGTGATATTGCTGGAATATTGCTAAAAGCGGCGTAAAACTAAACTCAGTCAGTCAGTCAGTCATGATCCGTAATGCCGAATGAGTGTTGTTTTGTGCCGCATGCAGCAGTCTCCATGTGAGCTGTCCTGTAAATGATAAAATGTCGCCAGGAACTATTCCAAACCATTGGACCCTGATGATAGAGAATGAGCTTGGTCCCCCATTGTAACCAACCAATTCTCATTTTAGTCGACTGTTACTGAAATCGTAGGTTACCGAGGGTGTAGGTTTACCCTGATTACACACAGACTTTTTATAGAAACAAATATGTTTTTGACTAAAACGTATATCGGGTGGGCAGCCTATGTGACTACTGGTGTTTTCATACCTTTAATCACTGTTACAGGCTGTCGAGTTATCAATGGTTATTGTTCAGTGTGGCGCAATCATATTTTAGAAACGTCCCAAATGATACAATTTGGTGATCTTGGACTTACACCTTTCATCTTGTTATAAACAGTCAAACACAGTATATGACTGTGTCGAAGTTGTTCAAAGGAACCTACGTTAATCATTCGAGATATCCAAAGTTCGACACTACCGAGAAATGCTGACATAAATAGGGATACTCAGAGATTAAACTTTTACATCGAGGCAAGGGTAAGTTTGCTTTGTCAAGGGGCGGTGGATTAACCTGGTGGTAAAAGCGTTCACTAGCCACGTCGAAGACCCGGGTTCGATTCCCCACATGAGTACAATGTGTCAAGCCCATTTCTGGTGTCCCCCGACGTGTTATTGCTGGAATATTGCTAATAGCGGCGTAAAACAATACTCACTCACTTATTCGATTTATCAAACTATTCAACTCAACCATTGCCACATCGCTTAACACTTACTGCATCACGAAACAGTCTGTTCAGTTTGCCACATTACCCAAATAGAATGAATGAATAACTAATTCTCCGACGTTCTTAACCAACGAAAATTGAAATTTGACATGGTTTAATTGTTGGTTAGAAACTTGATATTTTAATCAGGAATCAAAAACTGTGACAAGGTGTTTAAATTAGTATTCCCTCGACCGGGTACATGTCATTGTTTATCGGTATTTGTGGTATTCCGCAAGGTCAGTGGGTGAGTTTAGTTTTACGCCGCACTAAGCAATATTCCAGCTATATGGCGGCGGTCTGAAAATAATCGAGTCTGCACCAGACAATCCAGTGATCAACAGCATGAGCATCGATATGCGGAACTGGGAACCGATGACATGTGTCAACCAAGTCAGCGAGCCTGACCACCCGATACCGTTAGTCGCCTCTTACGACAAGCATGGGTTACTGAAGATCAATTGTAACCCGGATCTTCACAGGTGGTTTTCGCTAGAGCAGGGCTTGCGTAGCCTTTTCGCAAACCCCACGTGTAATCACGGATGTTGTGTGATCTCATTACACAGTTTTCACCGCACTTAAAGAGTAGGTTGATGTACAGAGTCATAGTGATTAAAACAATATGGAGAATGAGTTTATACAATAGATGAGTTGATGTACACAGAGATGGTAGTGTGAGTTGAAGAGAGTAGGTTGATGTACACATTGATTGGTTGTGATTACAATACAGAAAAGAGAGCATAGAAGCCAGTTGGGCGAGGTAAGGGTGGATTACTGTGATCTTTAATTAGGTGGTGATAGGCTGAGGAAATAATATAACCTTGATCCCGGTTCATGGTGGGGTTGAAACGTTGGATTTTTATGGCTTCAAGAAGTTTCCTAATCTTGTAGCCTGATCGGTTGCATTGGTTTCCAGGATGTGGATGTTGTCCCAAAGGATGGCATGGTCAGGGTTGGCTTGGGTGTGGTCGGCTATGGCGAATTTGGAGTCTTTTTCTGGACTGAAGTTTTGTGTTCTTTAATTCGTAGTGGGAGAGGGCGGGACGTTTCACCTATGTAAGAGTCTCCACATTGGCAATTGATCTGGTAGACAACTCCTGTGGGATCTTCTTTCGTTGTTGATGGGGGTTTGATGTGGCTAATCCAATGTATATCAACCTTGTCAATTGTATATACACACTATGCAGCTATGTATATATTCTCGATGTTACAACTCTTTGTATCACTTGCTTGATAACGGTGTTAGTACCTACACCGAAACGTCGCACCCATTGCAATAAAGAAGTTGACTATCCATAGAACTTGGTTTTCCTTCCAAGTGTGAATAGTATATATCTGATCACAAGGCAGCATCACCAGGCTATAGCATTTTTGTGAATATGTTATGGAGTTTGTATAAGCAGATATATAAATTGTGTATGCGTGTCTGTGATTGTACAGCTGATCTGTATAAGGCATCATTAATGGATAGCACGATTTTAACCATATAACTTGGAAAGCTTCAGTAGAAGAAAGTGTTTATAAATATTAATAATATACTGTGAAACCCGACTTTTTCGGACCTTTTGTCCTTCCGAAAGTTATTTAGGGAAAACGAGTAAGTGAGTGAGTTTGGAATTACGCAGCACTCAGCAATATTCCAGCTATATGGCGATGGTCTGTAAATAATCGAGTCTGGACAAGACAATCCAGTGATCAACAGCATGAACATCGATCTACGCAATTGGAATACGATGTGTCAACCAAGTCAGCAAGCCTGACCACCCGATTCTGTTTGTACGACAAGCATGGGTAACTGAAGATCAATTCTAACCCGGATTTTCACGGGTCCTCAGGAGAAGTGAAGTGTCAGGAAATTTATGCATTTTAAATCGCACCAATACCGAAGAATATGTCATTTTTCTGTTTGCATTTTAATAACTACAACTCTTATTTCTAATTTCGTCACGGGTACTAGGGGAATAGATACTATGAGGGATGTTTCACAGGAAAGAGAAGTTGAATCACCAACAGTATAAATCACACCAAATTGTGTCCCAACTACTGGACAACGATCATCCTTGCCATGTGTGTTTCCCAGCTCGTTTCGTCGAGTGAGTGAGTGAGTGAGTGCACATTTTACGTCTTACCGGCATTATTTCAGCCATATAGCGATGAGACCGAGTCTGCACATGCATATACAAAGCCAATTTTAAGTACAGAGTTTAAAGGAGTTCTCCTAAAATACATATTTCTTCACTATAGTATTGTTTTTAATTAGAAAAAGTCATAACACCAAAGGACAAGGTATGATAAAGACCCTTATTGGCCCACAAAATTTCATGATATTCAAAGTTCTACAACATGATAATTTTAGCATAAAAAATGCTAAATATATTGTTGAAATTACCTCCATATGGTTTTTATATGTTTTAGTGCTGTTTTTCCTCTTTGAGGACCTCAAAGTTAACCTATTTTACAATATCTTCGAAAAACCTGCATTTTCATATTTTCAGAGTGATAAAAAAGTGTGAGCAAAAGCTTGACCCATTCCAATTTTTTCACCACACATGAAGAGAGTAAGTTAGAATGCACTTTAAAAAAATGTGGTGGGTCACGCTTTTGCTCATATCAAAATGTTAAAAAAAGTACATTTTTGTTGTACGAAATTGCCCCATACAACATCTCAAAAATAAACATTGGCGTTAAGTAATATCTCTGAAAACTATCCGTCACATTTACACAACTATACCATGATTCATTACTATTTTGAATGTTTTAGAGCACTAAAATGAAGTTATCAAACATGTTTGACGAAAAGGCTTTTTGGAAAAGGTGGGTCTTTAGCGATGTTCGAAATGTTGAAAGTTCTGTCATTTCTCTCAAATGTCGTGGGGCTGCAGCATAAGAGAAAGTTCTTTGACCAAATTTAACTGTTGTGACTTTAGGAATACACAGAAGATTATGTTTCTCGGAGCGGAGGGATCTTGTTGGTTTGTATGGAGAAAGGAGGTCGGACAGATATTGAGGTGCACTTCCAGAGAGACATCTGTAGGCGAGAATGCAGAGTTTAAAAGTGATGCGCTGTGGAATGGGCAACCAGTGGAGGTCACAGGGGTGATGTGAGCTGACTTGGGTGAGAGAGTGACTATTTTTGCTGCTGTGTTCTGAACCCGTTGGAGTCTACCGATCTGGGATTTTGTTGCACCAGCAAAGAGGCTGTTGCAGTAATGTAGTCTTGTCATCACCAATGAGAGGACAAGGGTTATAGCTGACTCCTTTGTGAGAAGCTTTCGAATGCTTCCAATGTTTCGAAGGCGTAGGAAGCATGTCCTGCACAAGATGGTAATGTGCTGGTCCAATGACAGCTCAGGATCAACAGGCACGCCAAGGTCCTTAACACTGTTAGATAGTGGAACAGTGGTTTCGCCAAAGTGAAACGGCTTGATGTTGGTCTGTTCTCGGCGAGGTGTTGTCCCTACCAGAAGACACTCTGTCTTGTCTTCATTTAGCTTCAGCTTGTTGGTGAACATCCATGACTTGATCTGGTCACAACACTCTGTCATATGGTCTGTTGCAGAATGCACGTCAGTTGGATTTGGTTTGAAGATGTTATGAAGCTGGGTGTCATCGGCATACAACTGTCGCGAGACTTGAAACTGGTCAATTAGAGTCCCGAGATCCTTTGTGTATAGTGTGAAAAGGACCGGTCCCAGTACAGATCCCTGAGGACCATCACATTGGAGATGAACGTTGTCAGAAGAGCAACCATCAATGAATACAGTCTGATGACGATTTGTCAAATAAGATGTGAACCAATCCAGCACTATCCCATCAATACCAAAGTTATTCCTGAGACGAGACAGAAGCCTGCTATGATCAATTGTGTCGAATGCGGCGCTGAGGTCGAGAGGGACCAATAAAGAAGTCATGTTATTGTCAACACTGAGTCTCAAGTCATTAAACACACGGACAAGAGCTGCCTCAGTACTGTGGTCCTTACGGTAAGCCGACTGATATGGCTCGTAGAGGTCATGATGCATCAGATGCTGAGATAACCTCTCTCTCTATATGACCTTGGACATGAAGGTAAGGTTTGATACAGGACGATAATTCTTGAGTTCATCTGGATCCAGATTTGATTTCTTCAGAAGAGGTTTCACTATCGCTGATTTAAATGGAGTGGGCATGATGCCAAATCTGAGGCTAGTGTTTATCATGTTTGTGAAGACAGGCACAAGAATATCAATGTTTTCTAATAGGAGTGGCGTAGGAATTGGGTCCAAAACACAAGATGTTGGCTTAGATTTCCGGATGAGTTTCACTATTTCGTCTTCGGGGAACACTGTAAAGGAGTCGAACAACACCAATGCTTGTTGATCACACAAAGATATACTGTCTTGATCATCTGTAGAAGTTTCAATCATAGGTTTACGGATTTGCTCAATCTTATCGAAGAAAAATGATTGAAATGACTGAGCTATCTGCACAGAGTCTCCAAGATTTGGAAGTGGATTCCAAACAAGGGTAGTTTTTGAGACCCTGTTGATCACTGCTGGAAAAATAAGAAGACATCAGAAGATTTTTCAAAATATGATCATGCAGCATTCTAAAGGTGATAATCTTTGTAATTATGCTTGAATTTTATCATATTTGTTCTATCATCTGTTTAGCAAACCCCCTGTGGCACATGTCACTGTCAAATAACACTGGCATTCCACTGGATGTAACTGTGTATAAACATACACATTTTAACAAAAATAATGTACCTTGATGTTTTCTAGGATATATCAGGCTACATTTAATTTTGTTAGATAAGAACATTGTATCAAGGTGTAGCAGATTATGAAAAGCAAGCAGACGTCAAGTGACACAGTGTTGCAAAGTGTAATATATAAGCTTAAAGTGACAAATAATAATAGTAGAATCTGTAGTCTAGTGGTTACAGTATTGGCCTCTCAATTGTTTTCTGTTATCAGACATTCAGGTTCAAATCCTTTTTTCTTTTCTTCTTTTTTTATTCTTCAAAAGTTAAGTTAAACATCGTAAATTGGCTGACAAAACTTGAGAAATGAAATACAAATTTTGTAAAAACAAATTCTTAAGTTTGGTAATGTAAGTTACACTGTTCAAACAAACTTGAATTAACATCATATAAATCTTGTTTAAGCCTGAAGACACTGACTTTTCAACTTTGTTCCCACACAATAAAGAACCTGTAGAAGGTAAGCATTGTTTCAAAATGTTAGTGTGGAAATTTCTTTAAGTAAATATTTACAAACTGTCCAGAACTGTTAATTAGTAATGCACTGATCAAACAAATAATTATAGTTTATAGATATTTTGTGGGTTGCCAGTCAATTACCGATAACCAAATCACATAATCAATTAAAGCGTTCACTGTTTCTTCTTAAAAATATGTTTACAGAATCAATGACTATTGGTTTCAATTGTCATATTAAAACTGAGGACTGATTACCTTTGTTTTCATGTGCTCTAACAGTTGTTTTTATCTTATATCTATATTTGATCAAAAAGTGGCCTCAACAATTGATTATGCTTTTGGAGGTCAATTCCAATCCCTATATAACTATACTATTGACATGTTTAGCATTAGAAAAATTAGAAAGCACCAATTTCTTGAACATAATGATAATTCTTATAAGATTTCAAATATTTGTTGGACTGATTTGCTTGGACTGATTGCAGGAGTGTCATTTCATGAAGATGACAACTTTAAACTTGAGGTGGAAGGTAACCATAATATGAGTGCTAAAAAATAACCAATATTTTTTTCTTCAATTTTCTAATTTAATGTGACAGAATTTCAGAAATACTGATGTCTCAGTGGTGATTAAATCTGCATAAGCCTTCAAGGCCAGACTACTGACATTTGAAAATAAATAAGTAATGTTACCCTTGAATAGATTTAGAATATCAAAGTTCTAAAATAGAATTTTCTTTTGATATAAAGTCATCTGTTTTTCAGTTGAGAAAAGTCTGGGTATGGCAGACACCAAGACAATATGCCAGTTTCCAGCAAGTCTGGTGATACAAGGTTCAATGCTGCAGTTCTTGACAGTGATTCAGAAACTGATTCAGAGATTGATGACCATGTGGATGAAGAGTGAAAGTGGATGTTATATATCTTTGCAGTGAATGATTTGTGAATAATAACTTTTTGAAGATTTTTGAATACTGACTTTTAACACTTACTTGGTGTCAAAATCAAGCTGTGCCAAGAATGTAATTTCACCTGAAATAGGCCCCCTTTGAGGTCAAGACCTGTGCCTTTAGTGCAACATGATTGGTTATTATAACAACATGTTGAGAATGAGATGTTAACTGTATATATTTGCAAGAATGTTGTAAATACTGACTTTTAACACTTACATGGTGTTAAAATCAAGCTGTGCCAAGAATGTAATTTCACCCAAAATGGCCCCCTTTGAGGTCAAGACCTGTGATATTTAGGGAAGCATGGTTGGTTATTATAACAACATGTTGAAAATGAGATGTTTACTGTATATATTTGCAAGAATGTTGTAAATACTGACTTTTAACACTTACATGGTGTTAAATCAAGCTGTGCCAAGAATGTAATTTCACCTGAAATAGGCCCCTTTGAGGTCAAGACCTGTGATTTTTAGTGCAACATGATTTGTCATTGTAATAACATGTTGTGAATGAGATGTTTACTGTATATTTGCTAAAACCGGTTGTGAATACTGACTTTTAACACTTACTTATTAAAATCAAGCTGTGCCCAAAATGTAATTAGACCTAAAATGGGCCGCCTGTGATTGTTCGTGGGACATGATTGGTGATCATAAGTACATGTTGTAAAATTGACTATAGTTTATGTTTGCAAAGAAAGTTGTGAATAATGAGCTTTTTTTGTAATCAATTGGCAAGTAGTTGAATTACTATCCACAATGTATTGCAACCCTAACTGGGCCCCTTGAAGTTAAAACCTTGTGATTGATGTTGACATGTTTCTTCATCATGAATACCTGTTGCAAAACTGATGTTATTTGTATGTAAATAAACTGATAGTTGTATATAAGTCATTATGACACACTGATAGTTCAGATTTCTTGTTATTTTTTCATGGGAACTGATAAAACCCATTTTTGGCCCTTCTGCATTGAAATTATGGCCTCATATCATTTAAAAAATAGCTATTTTATGCAAAGCCATCTTGTCTCTAAACAAATAACATGTGTTCAGCCAATTCTGTTTGTGGGCAAAAAGCCACCCTTATCATACCTTGTCCTTTATAAACAGTAGATTGGTCATACACATAACCAAGGGTACCATGAGCTGACATTGTTAATTGAGTCGAATGTTATTTCAATTTTATTAGAACATAATTCAATATTGGTTGTATTATGATTACAGATACATACTTATATAATGGTGAATATTGTTAAATGCCACGAAAACAATACATTGGCAGATGTCATTTAGGTCTTTGAATGGCATTTAGAGTGAGTGAGTGAGTTTAGCTTTAACCCGCTTTTAGCAACATTCCAGCAATAACGGCTGGAGACACCAGGCTAGCTATTCTCGAAACGTTCGTAGCCATACGAACTTCTTAAGTCCATTCTTAACACATTGGCTACGATCAAAGTTAAGAAATATTAGGGTTACGAACGTTTCGAAAATAAGGGCCCAGACATGGGCTTCACTCGTTGTACCCATGTGGGGATTCGAACCCGGTTCTTCGGCGTGATGAGCGAACGCTTTATCCACTAGCCTATCCCACCAACTGACATTTAGAAGTGAGACACATAAGGAAGAGAGTCCTGTATGGATTTCGACTTCTTTATTATGTGGAACACAACGTTTCGGAGTATATCCTTACTCCTTCATCAGGTGAGTGAGTGAGTGAGTTTAATTTTACGCCGCACTCATCAATGTCCCAGCTATATGGCGGCGGTCTGTAAATAATCGAGTCTGGGCCAGACAATCCAGTGATCAACAGCATGATTCATCGCGTGAATGAATGGTATGAGACAGACAGCATATATATCTACATGCAAGAGCAACAAAAGTAATAAGACAACAAAGATGCAGGCTAAACAATGAAAGCCAACACTTAACAGGCGTTGACTTGTGATTGGCAAAGGTGAGGTGAGGTGAAATTGGGTTTTACGTCGTGCTTGAGAATATTTCGCTCATATGACGACGTGCATGCGTGTGTATGTGTATGTGCGGCTGCTTGTACTAGCCCAGACTTAAGCTGGTTTTATAGTGCTAGCCGACTGAGATACCATGCCGCAGTGAAGCATGAATACCCCACTCAGACAAATTATACTGACTCCGAGCCGACCAGTCCTTGTTGTACCCATTAATGCCGAGCGCCAGGCAGGGACCAACAAGTACCATATTTTAACGTCTTTTGGTATGACGCGGTCGGGGATCGAACCCGCGACCTTCCGCTCTCCGGGCGGACGCTCTAACCACTACACCACGGAGGCGGTCGATTGGCAAAAGAAAAATGGAAGCTCAACAGTTAAATAGTGTTGACAGGTGATGAACAGTGGGCGTTGGGAACCAGGATTAAATTACTGTTATGACTTTTATGAAGATTGAAGAACAAGAATCATGATATTCATTTGGATTTATTTGCTTCAATTATATGTAAACAGTGGACTAACTTCAGTGAGTGCATGTAAGCTGACAGTGACAATAACAATGCCCAGTCACAGAGAACAAAAGACTGGTTTTAACAGCTACCCCACCTCATCGCTTGTCTACTCAAGAGATAAGCTTTGTGAGATTGGGTCCCATTGTCTCAACACAAGTTGTGTAATCAAACCTGGGATTGAAGAATTCAATGTGTTTGTTAATCAGCTGATTACAAGGAAACACAGACACAAGACAAGGAGAGGCAAGCGAGCAGGGAAGTCAATTCACAAAATACCTCAAACTAAATCCGTCACTAATTCAAAAGAAAGTTTCCTGACAGTGTGTGTTTGGAATGCAAGGAGTGCTCGAAATAAAACAACTGATATCTGTGACTTTTTACATGATAGAGATTTAGACATTCTTTATATCACAGAATCTTGGATAAGGGATAAGGGTGATGACGTCATCAAAGCAGAATTAACACCAACTGGCTACACTTTAATCAACAAACCTAGGCAATCTGATCACATGGGCGGAGGAATCACAGTAGTCTACAAATCACACATAAAGTTAAAAGTTAACCCACAGATGATGAACATTCCGTCTTTCGAATTTCTGGAAACGGTTTTGGAACAGAGCAATAACCTGCATATCATCTGTGTGTACAGACCCCCACCGTCAGCTAAAAATAAACTTTCAGCCTCCAAATTTCAAGATGACTTTGAAAATTTTGTTCAACTTCAGAGCAGCAAAACAGGTGAAATTACCATTCTCGGTGACATGAATATCCATTTCGATGACCCATTAAAACCTGACAGAGAAAAAATTGTCACATTCCTGGACTCAATTGGACTTGTCCAAATTGTGCCAGCGCCAACCCACAAATGTGGACATATTCTAGACTGGGTAATCGTCAGAGACACAAACAAAGAACTTATTCAAAAAGTGACTGTTGAAGACCTACAAATGTCAGACCACTTCCTGTGTTTCTCTCTTTCAACAAGGAAAGACCAACAAGACAGAAAATAACGAAAACATGTCGAAACTTTCGCAATATGGACATTGACAAGCTTAAAACAGATATTGGGAACTCTCCTCTCTACAAGGTGAAACCGAAGACTGCCACAGAACTTGCAGATCTATACAACAGAGTTCTATCAGAGCTTCTAGACAAACACGCCCCTCTTAGAACCAAGATTATATCTGTGAAACCAAGCTCACCATGGTACACAGACGATATAAAACTGGAAAAACCAACAGGAGGAAGCTAGAAAAGCAATGGCAAAGAACAGGCTTGGAAATACACCGCCAGATGTACGTTTCACAGAGGAACAAGGTGAATTGTTCCATCAGACAGGCTAAGACCGAGTACCTTAACACTAAGGTGCTGGATGCAGAGGCCAACTCTAAACAGCTCCATCGACTCGTCTCCAAACTGTGTAACAAATCCAGTGATACCAATCTGCCCGAGGACCAATCTCCTCAAGAAGCTGCTGCGAACTTTGCACAATACTTCAGAGAGAAGATCGAGAGAATTCACAGCAAGCTAGTAACTTCGGCTTCAACGCTAGATGACAACACATCCACTCCAGGTGACCAGTGTGACGAGTCAACTTCAGCTACCTCGGGCTATTTTGATGAAATACAACCTTTCTCAACCGATGAAATCGAAAAGATCATTAAGCTTCTGCCAGACAAGAGTTGTGAGCTCGATCCTATACCAACTCAATTTGTGAAATCATGCCTGGAGGTTTTAGTACTTCCAATAACCAACATCATCAATCTCTCAATATCATCAGGCGAGTTCCCCTAAAACTTTTAAACAAGCTCTGGTGAGACCCCTTCTGAAGAAAAGTAACCTGGACAATAATACTCTGAACAACTACAGACCTGTATCTAATCTTCCGTTCGTCTCGAAGGTGTTAGAGAAGGCTGTTTGTACCCGCCTCTCTGAACATCTGAAGAAACACAAGCTGCTTGACAAACATCAATCTGCATATCGACCAAACCATTCCACTGAAACAGCACTCATAAAAGTCACCAATGACATTCTAACAGAAGCAGACAAAGGAAATGTATCAGCACTGGTTCTTCTAGATCTTTCGGCAGCCTTCGACACTATTGACCATCACATGTTGTTGTCAAGAATGGAAAGTGACCTGAAAGTCAGGGGTACTGCTCTTTCATGGTTCCAATCTTACCTATCAGATCGATCTCAAGTGGTTAAGATTGAGAGCAAAACATCATGTCCCACAGATCTCAGGAGTGGCGTCCCACAAGGTTCCGTGCTAGGACCAGTGCTGTTCTCTGTGTACACTACACCACTGGGAAGAATAGCAGACAAGCACAAAGTCAACCAACATCAATATGCAGATGACAATCAAATCTATTCTTCATTCCCTACCACAGAAGCCCTGCCATCGTTGGACACCCTTTCTGATTCCTGCAATGACATTCAGACATGGATGACTAAAAACCTACTGAAACTTAATGAAAGTAAAACAGAATTCCTGCTTATTGGGTCGAAAACAACACTTTCCAAACTTGACAAGCCATCTCTCCAAATAGGGAATACTGCCATAACTCCAACCCCGAAGGTCAAGAATCTAGGGGTTATTCTCGATGAAAGTCTGAAAATGGACAAGCAGATCTCCAACATCATTAGCACGGCCCATATGCATCTCAGGAACATTGGAAGACTCCGCAACTATCTGAGTGCTGATGCTACTTCAAAACTTGTCCTATCTCTGGTCATGTCCCGAGTAGATTACTGCAACAGCCTCCTCACCAACGTCAACAAAGATCAGCTACGTCGCCTTCAAGCCCTCCAAAACACTGCTGCAAGAATCATTACAAAGTCTAAAGTCTTCGATCACATTACTCCAATTCTAAATGATTTACACTGGCTACCAATCACCGGAAGAATTGACTACAAAACTATTGTAATGACGTACAAGTGTCTCAACGGAATGGCTCCCCTGACTACCTCGCAGAGTTACTGCCCCTGTATCAGCCCTCACGCTCACTGAGATCACAAACCAAATGCTAGTGACAGTGCCTAACATCAAAACCAACTTTGGCAAAAGGTCGTTCGCTTTCAATGCAGCAATGAAGTGGAACGCGCTACCGCTTGAACTCAAAACCAGCGAGTCACTAACATCTTTTAAGACTGGCCTCAAAACATTTCTTTTCAAGTGTCAATTTCCATCTTAAGCGCACAGAGCATTTATTAGTGAATGATGCGCTATATAAATGCAATTATTATTATTAGACCACAACATCCTATGGAACAGCATCAATGTACTCACCAGCAATCACGCCCACTACAAGATCAGAAAGCTACTAGAAGCCATTCACATCAAGAGACTCCAACCGGCCATGAACAGAGACCAAGGATATTACATCCCCACTGCCTACAACCAACTCATCACCAAGCAATCTTAATCCTATTATTCTCCTGTCTGTCATATCACTGGCTTCCTCCCTTAATCCCCCATAGCTTACTATGTTTGTATAACTAATGGCCTCTTGTGTAAACATCCACCACCTTGTACATCTACCTCATTGATTGTGTAAACATCATCACTTACTGTTCAACTTTACCATGTATATAAATATACCTTGCATCTAGTATTGTACATCATTGCTTGATAACGGTATTAGTAGCTACACCGAAACGTCGCTCATATCATATTAAAGAAGGCGTATATCCATAGAACTCTCCTTGTTGTTCAACATCGATAAAGCAATACTTACAGAAAACAATAATCAAACCAATAAGTCCCAATATTCATCAATATACCCGCTGAAGGTTTCAAATCATTTTTAGGAAAAAAAATTTAGAATATAAACTTTCTTCAGCGTTCACGGTCTTCCCCGCGGTGAAACGAATGTGACATTTTCACAGAGTTAGAATGCTGTAGTCGTATTCTTTAGAGAACTATACTAAAAGCCATTAAAAATGCAATTTGACATTCATACTTTCTTTTCTCACACTAATTTCAACATATATAAACCTAGCTGGCAGATATGTTTTAAGTGAACATCTGTGAATAATTTCATGTGAAACTGTCAAGTCAACAACAACCTCAGTGACGCAACAACGACATCACACAAAGGAGGGGTCACTTGCAGTCAATATCGTGTGTGTCCACCGTGCGCTGCAAGACATGCTCGCAGTCTATTGGGCATTGAAAGACACACATTTCTCAGGAACAGCTGTTGGATGGTCTGCATCCTCTGATGGTCTGTGGTCTGATCATGACACCACCCCCCTCCAAAACGATCATGTTCAAGGACACAGTTTGGCGCAAGTCTTTCTCCTTTACGTCGATAAATCTGTTGACGTCCATCTGCAAAGGACAAGTTAAACCTGGATTCATCTGAAAAAATGACATCTGGCCATGTCCTGGTGCCAAGATTGGCCCCATTTCTTGCCCATCGCTGTCTGGCAAGTCTATGGCGATGCAATAAGGTTGGACCACGGTACGGGTGACGACACCGGATGTTGAAGGCAGCAAGGCGTCCTTGCACCTTTTGGGCACTGAAAGGACGTTGACTTGTCTCAATTGTTCCCCTTGCCTAATCATCAGCTGTTTGGAACCGATTTCGCAAGTGTGAAACTCGGATATTGCGGTTTTGTCGAGATGTTATCACAGGTGGTCAACCAGGTCGCGGACGATCAGCAAAACTTCCGGTAGCCCGAAAACGTTGTCTGAGTCGACTTACAGTGGATGGATGCACATTAAAGTGCATGGTAATCATCACATCTGAAGCACCTTGGCTGACCATACCGATAACCTGATTCCTTTCGTCTTGTGTCAAGTGTGGCATTTTCTCAAAGTGATTGAGTTCCACAGTTCCTTGTGCTTTTACAGGGCCTGGATGCAGGTAATGCATGTGCACAACGTGTTTCATAAATGTGGCTGTGTTTACGAGAAATGTCAAAGGTTCAGTTTAAGTATCAAAGTTCATGTGAGAGGAATGCTCCGGGACTCGAACTCGAAATGGGCCAGAATAACAGCCTTTTATCCCTACATCCTCTGTATCGCAGGAAAAAATCTTCAATAGAACTTTTGTAAGTTTCAGGACAACAAATACCAATTGCGTTTTTAATGACTTTCAGTATATTTAAACGACTGAAGCATTTCAGAATTTTTTACCACCGTTACTGCTGTGGAATCGTAAAAGTTGCTTTCTATGGGCAGCACTTTGTCATATATATTGGCCCGGCTGGAGTTGTAGTCCTGTATGCTAAGTTAACATGATGTTCAAAAATATCACACAGTATCTCACAATATCAGATAAAACTGTTGCAGTGATATATCCTAAAACTATGATCGCCAAATATGTATATTAAGCTGAACCATCCTCACAATCCCAAATCATATTCTTCATGTCCGGAAGGATACTGCACATTGAATTAAATTCGTTTTTGTCTTGACCGTTGGTTTTACCGTTGGCTTGACCATTGTCTTGACCATTGTCTTGACCGATGTTTTGACCATTGGTTTGACCGTTGTCTTGACCGTTGTCTTGACCGTTGTCTTGACCATTGTCTTGACCGTTGGCTTGACCATTGTCTTGACCGATGTTTTGACCGTTGGTTTGACCGTTGTCTTGACCGTTGGTTTGACAATTGTCTTGATCATTGTCTTGACCCGTGTTTTGACCATTGGTTTGACCATTATCTTGACCATTGTCTTGACCGTTGGCTTGACCGTTGGTTTTACCATTGGCTTGACCATTGTCTTGACCATTGTCTTGACTGTTGTCTTGACCGTTGTCTTGACCGTTGTCTTAATGGTTGGTTTGACCATTGTCTTGACAGTTGGGTTGACCATTGTCTTGACCGTTGGTTTGACCATTCTCTTGACCGATGTTTTGACCGTTGGGTTGACCATTGTCTTGACCGTAGGTTTGACCATTGTCTTGACCAATGTTTTGACCGTTGTCTTGACCGTTGGTTTAACCGTTGGCTTGACCTTTGTCTAGACCATTGGTTTGACCATTGTCTTGACCGTTGGTTTGACCATTTTCTTGACTGATGTTTTGACCGTTTGGTTGACCATTGTCTTGACCGTAGGTTTGACCATTGTCTTGACCGATGTTTTGACCGTTGTCTTGATCATTGGTTTAACCGTTGGCTTGACCGTTGTCTAGACGATTGGTTTGACCATTGTCTTGACCGTTGGTGTGACCATTGTCTTGACCGATGTTTAGACCATTGTCTTGACCATTGGTTTGATGTTTTGATCATTGGTTTGACCGTTGACCTTTGGCTTTGGACGCGCACATCCCCTGGCTTCCATATCTTCTAAACCAACCGTGCATGTAACCCTTACCTATCAACACCATTTTCAAACACGCAAAACAACAAGGGGCAGAATTCAGGTTCGTCGATTTTTCCACTGGTCAAAGTCTCCTTAACGCCCACATCCCCGACGACACACGGACAGTGACGTTGTTGCACCCGTTGTCCGCCATGCAGAGAACGGTGCCTTCCAACATGACATGTACGTGTTTTTTCACGTGTCGACGCGACGTGTCCCACACCTGTCGAGGGTAACTTGTCGTGACAATGCCATGACAGTATTTGTCCATATCCAGATGAAAATGCCAATACGACCAGAACACTGAAACAATACATGATGTGGGGACCCTAGGTTGTCATATGATCGTTGCTTGAGGTGCTGAGTGAGTGAGTATGGTTTTACGCCGCTTTTAGCAATATTCCAGCAATATCACGGCGGGGGACAACAGAAATGGGTTTCACATATTGTACCCATGTGGGGAATCGAACCCGGGTCTTTAGCGTGACGAGCCAACGCTTTAACCACTAGGCTACCCCACCGCCCCATTGAGGTGCTGAGACACCAGCTAGACGTAAATGTATATTGCAGCAATATCATTGGGTATCACGTACAAAAATGAAAGCTAAAAATTTTCGTACATCTTATTGATTGACTGACAGAAAACTAAACAGTTAAGCTGATGTTTACATATACAATTTTATCGGGCAAAGAGAAATGTCATCCAGTAAGCGTCAAGTGACTTCCTTACATGTGGAGTTTGCTGTTACACGTCTAAAATGGGGCGGTTGGGTAGCCAAGTGGTTAAAGCTTTCGCTCGTCACGCTGTGTGAAGCCCATTTCTATTCCTGGAGTATTGTTAAAAGCGGATTAAAACTAAACTCCCACTATCAAAAACCCTTGACGCGTCGACGTCACGGTTGTCACGGAAGTCAATAGCTTATTTCCATGTAGTCATCATTTTACGGTTATGTCGATAACTCGAAGTATTTCCGTAGGTCCCTTCAACTTCGACACAAAGGCGTTCGGCAGTTCGTCATATGCAGGTTATGTGGTGATTCAGTAGTTACAGAGTGGCTATGTTCGAGTTACCGAGAGCGCGTTTCAGGTAGTAGTCAGCAACATTCACCCATATAAAGACTAGGGCATCAAACTCACCCTCCATTCCACGGTTGAATCGTTTCACAATTCTTGTTAAGCCTTGTCCAGGGTACAGGCAGGAGTGTTGGAGGAGCAGAACCTTTTCGTTCTATCCCTCCCTCCCTCCCTCCCTCCATCCCTCTGTCTATGGAAATACTTATATAGCGTTATATCCAGAATAAACTGCTCTGCAGCGCTTGAGACTCTGGCGGAAAGTTAGTATGCTTCCCAGAAGAAGTGAGTCTTTAGCTGTGATTTGAATGTGTCCAGGTCGTGGTTAGATCTCAGATGTTGTGGGGGTTCATTCCACAAGGTTGGTCCGGCAATTTGGAAACAATTGCACGTGTGTGGCTGGTCTGTTGGGCTAGTCATGGGGTATGCGTCTGGCTGTATTGTGATAGACCTCTAAGCGGTGTAGCAACATGTATGCCACATGACTTAATGTGATAGGTTTTATCGTAATGCGATCAGCAAATGTTTATGTTAGTTGTATTGATTTCCTTCAGTAACCATCGTAAATGTCATGGTGTCCCGGAAAAAAGATGCTTCATATCAAAATTCATTCTGGAATGAAGAGATGAGAAATGTAGCAGCCTACAGTAGCCCTCTGGTGTGTGCAGCCTGCTGTGCACATTTCATGATGTTGCTGCTGTGTTCAAGTAATGGCCTGCTGTTTACTTTAACATCAACTGTTTACCTCATGGCTGTGCTTTCCACATGCAGCACAAAGGAATGTGGACTTCAGTTGACAGAAAAAATGAAGAGCAGATCTGTCGTATTTAGAAACGTTCACATGATGTTGTGCCAAACTAAATGTATTGAAGAAGATTCCTTCATATTTGCATCCTGTCGTCAGTCAAGTGATGAACCCAAGAAGGTTCAGAAAGTAAGGTATGGTTTTGTGACGTTTATGGGTATAGACGCGTGTCAGTGTGTGTATATATGTGTGTTGGTGTGTGACTGTGTGTCGATGGACGTTGAAGGGCGTATATATGTGTATATGTGTGTGTTGGTGTGTAGCTGTGTATTGCTGTGTGTCGTCGCACACGTGTACAAACATTCACTTCAATCAATCATTTATAAGTCATTAGGACAGACCCAGTAAGGACGTGAGGGGTCCAAAATGAAAATTTCATTCCAAACACACATGACACGGCAAGTGTGAAAAATGTCACAAAAGTCGTCTCAAGGTCACTGGGTATGTCCACCGTGAGCGTCAATACACGTCAGATACGTTTCATGGCTGATGACGTCAAACGTGACGTTGGGGTGATGCGTTGCCATTCATCAAGGAGGCATTGTCCCAATTCCCTGGAGGTTGACTGGAGGCACAGGGCGATTTCTGAGTTTGCGATCGAGATGGTCCCATAAGTGTTCGATTGGCTTCATATCTGGTGAGAATGGTAAAACCTGAATGTTGGCGCTGGCGAGGAAGTTCTGAGTCAGCCTTGCCGTATGTGCCCTCGCAGTATCGTGCTGGAAAATGACTCCACGGAGCTGTTGTTTGATGAATGGCTCCACAAATGGTTGTACAATTTCATC
Organism: Haliotis rubra; assembly: GCF_003918875.1. Lineage (NCBI taxonomy): Eukaryota > Metazoa > Mollusca > Gastropoda > Lepetellida > Haliotidae > Haliotis > Haliotis rubra. The sequence goes on along the minus strand of NW_025767485.1, from coordinate 162,369 downwards.
TCGATAACGCTGTGCATTCATGTTTCCTCGAATAACGACGAGCCTCCCATTGTAGCCACCGCAGATCCCACCCCAAAGCATTAAACCTCCGCCTCTGATTGGCCGGACATGATGAATGCAATTCTGTGCCAAACGTTCACCAACTCTTCGCTACACACGCTGTCGACCATCGCTCCTGAAGATGCAAAATCTGCTCTCATGGGAAAACATGACCCGTGCCCAGTCTAGCCGTTGCCAACGTCGAAGTCGCCTGGCCCGCACCTGTCTGTTGGTTTCGCTGTTGAGGTGTCAGGAACGCTCCGCGGTAGGGCGAAGTGCTCGGATACCATGTGCCTGCAATCTCCTGAACACGGTTTGTCGACTTATCACGTGTCCCAGTGCCGTCCTTGCCGTTAACATCCCGGAGATGAAGTACCCGGATGTGACGGTCTTCAACAGGCGTGATCACCCGTGGTCTATTGTTCAACCCGTTTGACGCAACCTCTGCATCAACCTGGTGACGATCCTAACCTTCTGGCGACGTCGGTGTGCGTTGCTCCCTGCTGGACCATTCCAACGACTCTCTATTTCAGTCGCTGTCAAACGTGGCATTTCTTTTGTGTGTTTATTGGTACTGTGATCCCAACGTGTTGAGTCAGCAGTTTTATACATTTGAACTGCACGTGCATTTCTTGCTACGGGACGTAACATAATTTTGGAAAAGAGCACGTTTTTCTTCTCAATTGATCAAATTTCCCTAATTTGTCGATAAAATACGTTTGGTTTGGAACATGAGAAACGCTCAAGTATGTTTTCATACAAAACATATATTGCAAAATGTTTGGTATCGTATTGGGCATTAGTTTATACACATTGAAGTAAGGCTCACGGTACGCTTAACACAAAACGTTCTAGCAAAATACATAGACTTTATATTGACATATTCCTTTCACTCTACAGGTCCCCACTAAATCCTGTGGATCTAAGGTCTGCAACGAGACCTCCCAATGTTTGGATGAAGGATGTAAAAAGGTCTGTGTGGAAGGTAGGTGTACGGTGCTCAGATTAATATGGGGTGCGGTGGGGTAGCATAATGGTTAAAGCATCCGCTCGTCACACTGAAGACCCGGGTTCGATTCCCACATGGGTACAATGTGTGAAGCCCATTTGTGGTGTCCCCCGCCGTGAGGTGGCACAGCAAACACAAACATGTCGACTTTCTGGAGGTGGCACTGCAAACACAAATATGTCGACATTCTGGAGGAGGCACAGCAAACACAAAGACGTCGACTTTCTGGAGGAGGCACAGCAAACACAAAGACGTCCATTTTCTGCACATCGATGTCAAATGTGTAGAGTGAGTGAGTGACTGAGTTGCCATTTAACGTCACATCGGCAATATTTCAGTCACACCGTGACGAGAACAATCTATACAATAAACCAATAAAAACCATAAAATCCTGTCGTTGAAGGACAGCAACAATACCAGAATATCACAGATTTGGTTTAAAGCTTGTATATTTTAATACAATGTATTACTTCAGAAAACAATACAATATAAATAGATCACTATATCAGGGACCATGGGGACTTACAGTACTTTTGCTACCTGCATTGACCCTAGCTGGATTTACAAAATCTCTTCAGGTATTGGCGATTATGAACAGATTAGCCGAACCTTAAAATAGCCTACAATTAATACGATGGTAGATATAAAAATGAAATGGGACTTAGTACACTCTCAAGTGGACAATAATTTCATGGTACTTCAACCCCCGTCAGTCAATCTCTGTTAATAATTATATCCTACGAAGTTATAAAAGACATCACTTTGTACATCATAATTTATAAATTAAGTCTATTTCTTTTAAAGAATCCAAGATTAAATGAGAATGAACGTTATTAAAACGGTCCTTTAGATTTGCGACACTATAATATTTATTCCTTTTGATGGAAAAATCTATTCAGTTAAGCAGGGCATGTTTTGAATATAATAGCCCGAAGACGGGATAATAAAATTCTTATGTTTTGACTGTTTGTTTACATATTCTAGTGCTGTTAAGATGAAACCCGTGAAAACATGTTTTCTAGCCGGCTTGATGTTGGTCCTAGGGTCTGACGAGTCTGTTCTATTATTCACGATACACCCGTTTCCTGGGGTACCCCTGAAGATCCGGGTTAGAATGAACCTTCAGTAACCCATGCTTGTCGTACGAGGCGACTAACGGGATCGGGTGGTCAGGCTCGCTGGCTTGGTTGACACGTGTCATCGGTTCCCAATTGCGTAGATTGATGTTCATGCTGTTGATCACTTGATTGTCTGATCTACATTCAATTATTTACAGACCGCCGCCATATAGCTGGAATATTACTGACTGCGGCGTAAAACTAAACTCACCCACTCACTGTAAAAATGACTTTTGCTATCGTGGCGTTCTGTGGTAATCTGATGGATCCTTGCACCTGTTTGCAACTATAGATTTGTAAATATCATATTTGCTTCTTATCTGATTATATTCTTTTTGATATTATAATGGATATTTGCACATTTAACTCATTTTTGGGTCTTGGCCATTTCTATGTCCAATTTATAAACGATCGATATCTTAAATTTCCAAGAGTCCTATGCCAGAAGGCGGTGGCTCATGGGCCAATCTGGTGATGTTGACCTTCAAATACAGTATATCTCCAATTTCTTGTCATGGGCCGAACCAGTCTGGCATTAAATTGGTAGATAAATACAGCTGTTTGTGTCATATTCTATTGAGTATAACACCCCTGTTACCCTGGCGTCAGCATCTTGGATATCCGATGCTATTTGACACCGTCCTTGTTGACACTCCTTGGCGGGTGAGAGCTTGATCCCTCCAACGTCGATTCATGGCCTCGGTTTCTCGGGATTGAAGCTACAGGCTCTACCGATCAAATTAAACCCGTTCGCAGTTTCGAAAGACTATTTTTTTAATTTTATGGAGAGGTGAAAATCTGTATCTCTCTCCGTAGTGGCTCGCTTCTTGTGGAGTGTGCACGGAGACAGCAAACTCTCAATCTGTTTTCAGTAAAGATTTTTGCCAATATTGAGATTGCTGTGTCCGTGCACAGAACGTTAAACTCTTGCCGTTGTCAGAGGAGGACTTAGCTGAAGAGTTTGGTTTTACGCCGCTTTAGCAATATTCCAGCAATACTCTGTGCCCGTTGTCAGAGTGAGGACGCATTAACCACTAGGCTACCCCACCGCTCTTGCCGTTGTCAGAGGAGGACTTAGCTGAAGAGGTCATGGATCGTAGTCCTGTCGAAACTGGCGTGGTGACCACCATGAGAATACCAACTGTCAGAAGGATTACAAATGTGCCAACTGTGACGTCCACATTCTGCATCATCCAAGGCCTGCCCTGTGTAGCAAAAGGAATCACAAATCATGAAAATAAAATCTGAAAAAACCCAACATTTATTACGTCGCTGCCAAACATTTACTGACAAATCAGTCTTCAACTCTGTTGACTGTCACATATTCCGCTGGAGTCTCCCTCTCTGCAGAAATCTCCTGTACTTGACTTGGGTCAAGTCATCAGCTAAACCTATTTCTTCAACTTCAGCCCCAAAACCAACTGCCCCAGTTACTCGATCTTCGTCTGGTTCCCAGACAGATGAAACTAATCCCGAGACGCCATCATAAAAGTCTGTATGAAAACCAGCCAGCAACCAGTCTAAAACAAAGAATGGAAAACAATTAAAAAAAGACAAACCAACTACTGTCCCTTCAACTTCAGAGGTTCCAAAACAGAACGCACTCGGACCTCTAGATATGGAGATTACCGGGATGTCCTGTATTCAAGCCTACCTGGGCTAATTATGGGGTTTATATTTGTTAACGAGAGTGGTCATTTTCCGCTATCAAGCCCAGGGCTTAAATACGGGAAATCCCGGTACTCTGTCCTCATAGGACAGGCGGAGGAATAGTTCTTCCTCACATTCCCGTGAACGATCACCAATTCAGGCACCATGACTCAATTGTCGACTTTAATGCAGTGGAGTTGCAGAGGACTGAAGGATAACTTCAAAGGGATTCAGTTATTAATACAGGGTTGGAAACCGCCAGCACTATGTCTACAAGAGACATGTCCAAAATGCAGATAACTTTAATCAAAGACAGTACAGTGATTATCACTCTTTTCTCCTCCAGGAGATAAAGCAACAGGAGGTGCTTCCATGTTGGTACGACAGGGTATAATACATATCCCTGTCCCTGGTAATACCGATCTTAAAACTGTTGCAGTTTGTATCTCCTGCACACACATTGCGCTGACTCTGTGCAGCTTGTATATCTCTCCGTCTTCTGATATTCCACTGTCGGATTTTAAGAATCTATATGAACAACTTCCGAAGCCATGTATAATCATGGGCGATCTGAACGGACACAAGCCGCTTTGGGGAAGTGTACATACTAACACTAAAGGAAAAATCCTTGAGGAATTCATTTCCGATATTAATTTATGTATTCTCAGCGATGATTCAGCCACTTATCTACATCCAGCTACGGGAACATATTCTTCTCTGGATCTATCACTCACTGATTCAACATTGTGTAATGAATTTGAATGGATGGTCCATGATGACCTATGTGGGAGTGATCACTGCCCCACCATTCTCTAAACAATCAACCTTGGCGATGATCAACCATTAACAAGATGGAACATTGGGCATTATAAGAGGCTTTGTGTGTTAAACGCTTGAAGCATGACCTTGAAGAATGACGCTTGAAGCAGGAACAGTGAAGATCCTATACAGTCGTTTTCGGATATTTTAAATGACATTGCTGACAGAACGATTCCAGCGTCCTCTGCAACTCAACATGTTCGTAAACCATGGTTTAATAATGAATGCAAATTGGCCAGAAAGTGCATGAACAAAGCTGAACAATATTTTCCAAACATCCTACAGTCCATAATTTAGACAAAGTTAAAATTGTCAATGCCAAGGCTCGACGCGCATTTGGTGAAGACTGGAACGGATTATTTTCGTTACATGAGCTCCATACCGCCCTTGAGCAAGCTCATGATACAGCCGCATGGGCTGATAATATACACTATCAGCTCTCAAAGCATTTGCCAAAATCATGTTTAGAAATCCTTTTAGAATCTTTAGATCAAATATAGATTTCAGGGAATTCCCAACTTCGTGGCATAATGCCATTGTAGTCCCTATTCCAAATCCTGGCCGGGATCATACTGATCCTTCAAATTACAGAACCATATCTCTAAACAGCTGGGTCTATAAAGCCATGGAACGAATAGTAAACAATAGATTAACTGGGTATCTTGAAACCAGTAGCCTTATAACAAATATTCAATGTAGTTTCAGGAAAAGTCGAAGTACCGTTCATCATTTGGTACGATTAGAATCCTTTGTTAAAATTATTATAGTATGTAAACAACATGCTGTATCGATATTCTTTGATCTCGAGAAAAACTTATGATACTACTTGGAAGCATGGCATTTTAAAGGATTTACATTACTTTGGTTTGAGGGGTCGTTTACCTCTTTTTCTATCACAGTTTTTGACAGACAGACAATTTCAAGTCCGAGTGGGTACAATCCTGCCTGATCATTACCATCAAGATCAAGGTGTCCCACAAGGCAGTATTTTGTCTGTCACATTGTTTAGTATTATGATCAACAGTGTATCCAAGGTTTTAAATAGTCTAATCGATGGGTCACTTTGGTGGATGTTCTTAATATTTCTTGTCGCGGTAAAAATATGCATACCATAGAAGGACACCTGTAGTTGTGTTTAAACAAAATAAATAAATGGTGTCTTGAAAAAGGCTTTAAATTTTCTTAATCAAAAACAAATTGTATACATTTCTGTCGTAAATATAAACCGCATAAAGATCCCAAACTATCTTTCAATGGCACTCCAATCATAGTTTCGATTCCAATTTAACTTTTCTTTTTCATGACTTGTTGAAAGTCGTTTCTAATTCAAAGTGGGGAGGAGACGAAGCTACCTCCTACACCTATATCGATCATTGGTCCGCTCTAAACTTGATTTTGGATGGTGGAGCCTACAAAACAACCTAAAACTATTTGATTACAGCCGTAAAATATATTTATAAAAAACACCCCAAATATAATCATAATTAATATTTTCAGACTCCCTTTCGTGCCTTCAGGCTGTTAAAAATCTATCATGTAAACATCCACTTTTAATAGAAATTATTGAATTATATAATGGCCAATACGACATCGTCCTCTGTTGCTTACCAAGCCATGTTGGAATTTCTGGTAACCATATGGCCTATTTTGCTGCTAAGGCAGCACTCAACAAATCAGAAACACCACTTCTCATTCCATACTCTGATTAAAAAGCTATCATTAGATCGCACATCCGTGATCTGATGCAAAAGAAATGGGACACCCAAGTAGGTATCAGCAAATTACATCAAATTAAACCCTACATTGGTTACACCTACATGGGTTGTCCTTCTAGGTTTGAAGAGGTCATTATACGAGGATGTCGCATTGGCCATACACGGTTCGAGTTCGAGGAATGTATCCATCAATATCCACATAAAGGAACGATATCATCTGCACCAGACATAGAATCCTGTTCCATGTCATGTGTCTTTTGACAGTCTAATATGCGGAAATGTGATATATCGTTTCAGGTTTTTCATATTGGTGTATAGTCATTGGTCAGCCACACCGGACAACTAATTGCATGATGTCCGGCATTCTTTAAAAAAAGTAATTTAGTTAGCCAATAATGAGTAATCAATCAACGTATTGGCGGTTAATCCTTTGAAGGAAGGATGTTGTTTTTACACAGGCACTTTACGACAGAGTGTATTCAGTATAGATCAGTCAATCCACATACATAAACACTACCTTTTGACAAATCCGCTGTGCAAGATAAAAGTAATTAGTCATCAGCGTGTTATCGGTTGATGCTTTGATCGATGTTTGTTCTTGTAGCTCGGTTGATGATTCCTCTTGCTGCACTTCCATGCGCATAGTACATAAGATGTAAAACATTTCCCACATCGCACCTTACTTTATAATGTTGAGTATTTACTCCAGACACGAGAAATGCCAAATAGGAACCTTTGTCGGGTAATCTGAGTGGTGTTACCACTAATTATACCTGTTATAAACTCATTAACTGACCATAAAGTGAATGATGACAAATAACATGTGTAGGTTTATACCACTAAACACGGGTTACAGCAAGGGAGTAACAATTTTAAATGTAATGTAGTAGTAAATGTTCAGATTTTTCTAGCAATGGCAAAGTGGGGTATTTTAGTTTACGGATTCAAAGAAATCAGATGTGTGTTTTAATATCATAGGTAATAGACATCATATTTTTACATGATTAAATATCTAGGTAAAAAACACATAAATAGGATCAAATTGGATCAGTCACTATACCACCCAGCATTAGAAAATCCAAAAAGCCTACACCACTGCTGGGATACTTTATTACAATCAGACAAGAACTCTCGGGATATTTTCAAATAACGGCATCTGATCGACATCCACCCTTCCTTATGTCCGACTGATTATGTTGAAGAAATTCTGCCAAGGTGGACAGTAGCCCAGTCCCCGTGTCCGTCACGGTCGAGGGAGCAAGTACTGGTCAGCTCGCAGCTTGGTTTCGTAATTAGACTGTTGGCGAGTAACATTAATCGCCCGGATCAGTGCCCCTTTAAATCTATATTTGTGATAATCAATTTGTTTTACTGTCCTTCGCTGACAGGTTTTTAAAGTTTACTTCCACATAGGCGGATCCAGAGGGGGTGCGCCACACGCCCCCACCCCCACCCCACCCTCCTTTTGTCCTGAAAGTTTATTAATCATAGGCGGATCCATTTGGTCTCAGGTAAAAATGAACTGGTGCACCTATCCTATTCTCTAAAGGCTGTATCCGCCCCTGTTTTAGTTACTATATATCTATAACTAGACTGGGTTGAAATACTGTCGATGTGACTTTAAATCATCACTCACTCACTCACTCACTCACTCACTCACTCACTCACTCACTCACTCACTCGCTCACTCACTCACTCACTCCCCCCATCACTCACTCACTCACTCACTCACTCACTCTGTTCAAAATCTATGATATCACGAATATTTATCATAAATTTATGCTTTTCATCGATGGCTGTATGACATAACATGGTCTTCTATGGTCAGCTCGGTCAAAGTTTATTATATTCACGCGGTGGTTCATGACCTGTGTCGCCTTGAAATAAAGCCCCTGTGCAATTACCTTTGTCATCAATTATTACAGAACAATACAGCTCCCACTCAAACAAATAGTAGAGAGCATTGAATAACTTGATGTATCCAACCGCTGATATTGCATATTAGGCACCATTTCAACAGCTTGTGGCCGATGTGTTTGTTTACTTCAGCTGCCAGGTCGGAATTTCTCAGTTAGATTTAATCATCATAATTATCACATAAACGATGTGCTATCGTAATGAAAGATTCATCCTTTTGGGCCAGGAGCAAATCTCTGATCTAACAAAGGCAAATACCTCGGTTTCTGGATATACTATGATGACTGCACCTTTGATCTTGTCTCTTTCAAATTATCGTGAAAGATGTGTATATAGTTTAACTTTGTGTTACAGCTCCACCACTGTGTGACCTCCACACCGCCTCAAAGACCGGGGACCTGTCAAGGGTGAAATTCCTATTGTCACAGGGACAGGGGAACATTGATTGTAATGAATGGATTGGTAGAACACCGGTGATGTGGGCAGCCGGTGGGGGACATACAGAAGTGGTGGAATTACTTGTGGGTAAAGGTGCTAAACTGTCACTGGTCGATAGTTTCGGATTCAACATCCTTCACTCAGCCTGTCATGGAGGAGAGTTAGAGGCGGTGAAGTATGTCCTCTCACAGACCATGTTGGACATCAATGGTAGAGTACAGTGCAGGAGAACAGCTGTGATGCTGGCAGCAGAGAGCGGACATAAAGATGTGGTGGAGTTGCTTGTTGATACAGGAGCTGACGTGTCACTTGTTGATGAAACAGGTGACAACATCCTTCACTGTGCCTGTCGTGGTGGAGATGTGGAGGTGGTGAAGTATATCCTCTCACAGAACATGGTGGACATCGACAGTCTAGGACATGAGAAGAAGACGCCAGTGATGTTAGCAGGACAGTATGGACATAAGGAAGTGGTGGAGGTCCTCGTAAAGCATGGAGCTAATCTATCACTCAGAGATAAAGTCGGTGACAACATCCTTCACCTGGGCTGTTGGAAGGGACACCTGGATGTGGTGAAGTACATCGTCTCACTGCACAGGGTGGACATCGACAGTAGAGGATTTGAAAGAAAGACACCAGTGATGAAAGCAGGAGAGGGGGGACATAAAGAAGTGGTTGAGTTTCTCGTAAAACATGGAGCTGATCTGACTCTCAGAGACAGCGACACTAATGACATCCTTCACTTGATCTCTTACACGGGGGTATCTGCGGATGTTGGGAAATATATTTTATCTCAGCACAAGGTGAAAATAAACCAAAGAGGGTGGAGGAATAGGCCACCAGTGATTGTAGCAGGACAGCGTGGACATAAAGATTTGGTAGAATTATTCGTAAAAAATGGAGCTAAACTATCACTCAAAGATAGCCGCAAAAGAACATTCTTCACTATGCCTCTGAAAACGGACATCTGGCGGTGGTAATGTACATCGTCTCACTGCACAGTGTGGACATCGACAGTGAAGGATTTGAAAACAAGACACCAGTGATGTTAGCAGGACCAAATGGACATAAGGACGTGGTGGAGTTTCTCGTGAATCATGGCGCTGAACTGTCACTCAGAGACAGCGACACTAACAACATCCTTCACCTGACGTCTTACGGAGGATCTGTGGATGTAATGAAATATGTCCTCTCACAGAAAGTGGTGGATGTAAACGGCAGGGGGTGGAAGAGGAGGACACCAGTGATGATTGCAGGAATGAAGGGACGAAAACGGTTGGTGGAACTATTCGTAAAACATGGAGCTAAACTGTCACTCGCAGACAGAGAGGGTAACAACATTCTTATGTTAGCAACTGCATATGTGGAGGTAGTGAAATATATCCTGTCACTGGGTGTTGTGAACATCGACGCCAAGAACAGAAAGGGAGAGTCAGCAGCCATGAAAGCGAGAGCCTGGGGGCATCGAGATGTGCTTGACCTTCTTGTGTCACATGGTGCTCATACATAACAGCTGTCTTATGTGAAGGGTTGCATATTCTCCCCGACATACATGTGATACAGATATATTGACATGTGGGATACATACATGTGATACATACATGTGATTAAGACATATTGACGTGTGGGATGCATACATGTGATGCAGACATATTGGCGCGTGGGATACATACATGTGATGCAGACATATTGACATTTGGGATACATACATGTGATACAGACATATTGACGTGTGGGATACATACATGTGATACAGACATATTGACGTGTGGGATCATACATGTGATACAGACATATGGACGTGTAGGATACATACATGTGATACATACATGTGATTAAGACATATTGACGTGTGGGATACATACATGTGATGCAGACATATTGGCGTGTGGGATACATACATGTGATGCAGACATATTGGCGTGTAGGATACATACATGTGATTAAGACATATTGACGTGTGGGATACATACATGTGATACAGACATATTGGCGTGTAGGATACATACATGTGATACAGACATATTGACGTGTAGGATACATACATGTGATACATACATGTGATTACAGACATATTGACGTGTGGGATACATACATGTGATTAAGACATATTGACGTGTGGGATACATATATGTGATACATACATGTGATTAAGACATATTGGCGTGTAGGATACATACATGTGATTAAGACATATTGACGTATGTGATACATACATGTGATGCAGACATATTGGCGTGTGGGATACATACATGTGATACAGACATATTGACGTGTAGGATACATACATGTACATACAGACATTACATGTGATACATACATTAAGACATATTGACGTGTAGGATACATACATGTGAGGATACAGACATATTGAATTGACGTGTAGGATACATACATGTGATACAGACATATTACACGTGACATATTGACGTGGGATACATACATGTGATACAGACATATTGACGTGTGGGATACATACATGTGATACAGACATATTGACGTGTTGGGATGTGATACATACATGTGATACAGATACATATTGACGTGTGGGATACATACATGTGATACAGACATATATTGACATGTGATACAGACGTGTAGGATACATACATGTGATACAGACATATTGACGTGTGGGATACATACATGTGATACAGACATATTGACGTGTGGGATACATACATGTGATACAGACATATTGACGTGTGGGATACATACATGTGATACAGACATATTGATATGGACGTGATAGGATACATACGTGTGGATACATACATGTGATGATACAGACATATTGACGTGTGGGATACATACATGTGATAGGATACATACAGACATATTGACGTGTGGGATACATACATGTGATACAGACATATTGACGTGTGGGATACATACATGTGATACAGACATATTGACGTGGGATACATACATGGGATACATTGACATGTAGGATACATACAGATACAGACATATTGACGTGTAGGATACATACATGTGATAAGACATATTGACGTGTGGGATACATACATGTGATACAGACATATTGACGTGTGGGATACATACATGTGATACAGACATATTGACGTGTGGGATACATACATGTGATACAGACATATTGACGTGTGGGATACATACATGTGATACAGACATATTGACGTGTGGGATACATACATGTGATACAGATATATTGACGTGTAGGATACATACATGTGATACAGACATATTGACGTGTGGGATACATACATGTGATACAGACATATTGACGTGTGGGATACATGCATGCGATACAGTTATATTGCCATGTAGGATACATACAAGTGATACAGACATATTGACGTGTAGGATACATACATGTGATACAGACATATTGACGTGTGGGATACATACATGTGATACAGATATATTGACGTGTAGGATACATACATGTGATACAGACATATTGACGTGTGGGATACATACATGTGATACAGACATATTGACGTGTGGGATACATGCATGTGATACAGTTATATTGCCATGTAGGATACATACATGTGATACAGATATATTGACGTGAGGGATACATGCATGCGATATCAGTTATATTGCCATGTAGGATACATACATGTGATACAGACATATTGACGTGTGGGATACATACATGTGATACAGACATATTGACGTGTGGGATACATACATGTGATACATACATATTGACGTGTGGGATACATACATGTGATACTGACATATTGACGTTGGGGATACATACATGTGATACAGACATATTGACATGTGGGATACATACAAGTGATGCAGATATATTGACGTGTGGGATACATACATGTGATACTGACATATTGACGTTGGGGATACACATGTGATGTGACGTACATATATATTGATACAGTGTAGGATACATACATGTGATACAGACATATTGACGTGTAGGATACATACATGTGATACAGACATATTGACGTGTAGGATACATACATGTGATACAGACATATTGACGTGTGGGATACATACATGTGATACAGACATATTGACGTGTAGGATACATACATGTGATACAGACATATTGACGTGTAGGATACATACATGTGATACAGACATATTGACGTGTAGGATACATACATGTGATACAGACATATTGACGTGTAGGATACATACATGTGATACAGACATATTGACGTGTGGGATACATACATGTGATATTGACATATTGACGTGTAAGATACATACATGTGATACAGACATATTGACGCGTTGGATACATACATGTGATACAGACATATTGACGTGTAGGATACATACATGTGATACAGACATATTGACGTGTAGGATACATACAAGTGATACAGACATATTGACGTGTAGGGTGCATGTGATACAGACATATAGATGTGTATCGTGAATTAATGAGAATACTTTTGACCATGTCAAGAAAGGACAGTGACGACATTAAGAATATCACAGTCACTGAATTTTTAACTAGCATCAATCTCTAAAATCTAATTTCAATTTAGAACAATGCAACATAAAATCGGGCTATAGATCTCACGCAAATGCAGGTCGATCACCATCTTGGGACCATGCGGACTTACAGTACAATTGCGACATACCATCATGGACCCCAGCCGAATTTACACCATCCCTTCGGTTCCTTTCGAATGTAGAGATATGTAGGCATAATAACTGTAGCAGGGTAACGGGTGGTACTGTTCAAATGAAGATCAACGCCTGCTGGGGTGTGAGCGGTGACTTGCGCCACAAGTTTATTGCTCAAAACATATATTTTGTTTTCACCCTGTAACATAATGATAACAATAATCAATAAAACAGTCATATCACATCTGTACTAGTATAGTAGATTACACATAAAAGTTACAGTTACTGATAATGGTCATATACCTGTCACAATATACTCAATGTGATACCTATAACTTAAACAGCATCAATTAAAGACATAAGTAATAAACAAATGCAGTTCACAAAAAAATATTATATACATTGTACTGAGACATGAAATATATTAGCAGCAAAATATCACAATTATAATCATGACAGAAAATGCATACCTCTCCACACATATATGTGGCAATAATATACATGAAATATAAACACATTAAAAGGATAAAATACCTACCAAATATACGGTAATCAGTTGATAGTGAGCATCGTCTACCTTAGTGAAACAACATGTCCCATCTATAAGGAATAACATACCTTTAAGTATATTATGCTAACCTATTCCAATATCATAATAAAACATATATCACTCTATGTCATGACAATTGTGAAATGATGTTATTGTATAATTATAATAATGGCATAAATAAATATATACGTCTATAAACAAACCTGCATAATTAATATATACCTTACCAGTACAACACCAGCTGTACTGTGACATTCTTACACTTACAAATATATACAATAAACAGTTATTAAAATAACATAGGGTTTCAAGTGACACAGACATTACATGTACCAACAGGTATACAACATGACCGACAAAGATGGCTGCTGAGCAGGCACAGACGCTCATGTGTTGCCTAACTTTATAAATGTTACAATATTACTAAGAAACTTATGATAATCCCGATACAGTAAACCTGAAAATCATGCCTATAAACACACATTATTTGACTTACACTATTGTTAAAACACATCCGTACTTTCACATCACACAATATTATAACCTAAGCAAGAATAATGTTTATAATATAACATACATCCTACATAATATGTTTATAATTAAGTTAACTAACCTTTAACAGAGAGAATTTGTAGACCAAAAGGAGAAATCAGACGTGTGCCAAAATGTCACGTCATATGTTTAAGGTGCCTTTCTCTTGCGGCTGTATGTGGTAGACTAATTAAAATGTGCTGATGTTAGTAAAGAAGAAAACACACCACATTAAACTGACCAATCAGAGATCAAGGAGTAGCTTGCCCTCTGAGTTCAGAACAAAAGAACACTAATACTATACATACTCTAATAAAAACCTAATCCAATAAAACTACCACAACCAAACTGTTTACAGATGACACCGTATTTACACAAACAAACAAATAAAATGTAAAATATGACATTGACACATATTCTACGATAAAAGAAAGTGTTAGATCTAAATATATTATTTTATTTACTGATATATACTTCTATAGCGCCAATATTCAGCTCAGCTCAGCTCCTCAAAGGCGCTGTGTTTTCCCCTCGATCATTGGATGTCAATCTCAAACGGCACATTGTATTATCAAACTCAACTGGGGAGCATACAACTCGCTGGATCACTAGCCTGGCGCCTTACACAGCTCGCCCACCACACCCCTTTCAATGTACCAAGACTTACGTACCCTTCAGGGGGACAATTGTTTTACAATACTTTAACCCCCTTCCAGGATACAGCGACGAAAATCTCAGTTGTTAATTTAAACTACCAATTATAAAAATACCCTTTAATAGATAGTATTTGTTTTCAGAACAGGTACAGAATCATAAGAATATTGAAATGTTTCTCACCTGAAAGAGACAGAACCTCTCTCCTCTCTAGAACCAGGCAGAATGCACGAGAAGTGCAGGTGAGAAAGAAAGTTCAGAGAAGAAGACCAAAAGGCCAATCAAAAGACAGGTAGTATCTGGCAGGTGTCAAATGAATCAGATGCGGGACAGTTATATTAGGTTGTGGAAGTGGCTAAATAGAGAGGGGAAGTCCAGGCGAAGCTGGATAAATCATAGGCTGCTAAGGGTATTGAAGACTGAAGATGTTAGTGGGCTGACATTCAACTGTAGACAAGGACAACATATAATGAAACAGCATGAAATGATGATAATGGATGACAAAGTATATATATGAAATTGACACGGCTGTTTGGGATTATGAGAGGGTGGCACTCAAGTAGTCATAACTCAGTCAGAGGCATTGCTGCCACCCTGCTACATACACACCCTCTTTGGGAAATGTGACACCGTAGCACCCTCACACCCAAACACTTTGATGTACAACAAACTGTCCATCTGTCATCCATTGTGGCTTTGTGCGGGTACGTCCGACTCGCCGTGGGTTGACGATACTGAGCCAGGGATAGGACTAATTGGTGCAGATGGTGTTGGTGTGGATGGTGTAGTTATATCCACCATCCTGCTGCACACAACTGAAATTGGTATTGTTTAACATGTTGGTTTTTGTTTATACTAATACTACATGTACTAATAATATGTAAACCCTGTTTATAAGTCAATAAACTGTAATAAATAACAACCAAACAAATGTGTGATCTTAAGAAACTTTATTTTCTGAATAGATGCGATTATGATGATATGTTATTTTGAACAGCGTCAAACACAATTGGATGACATGCAGTCAGCCAAGTGGCCAAGCCTGGCCACATCAACTAGTGGTCATCAAAGGTTGGTTAGATCAGACGGCCACAGATAAATCGTAGATTGTAAAGAAACAGGTCTACAAGTCACAATGATTGTGCCAGTATTTGTAACAGCGTTAAAAACAACTGGATGACATCTCTCACGACCATCACAGACTGCTTGGGACAGATCACACAGATAAATCGTAGATTGTAAAGGAACAAGCCTACAAGTCACAATGGTTGTCTCGTATATTGGAACAATTGGGTGACGTCTCTCACGACCATCACAGATGGCTTGGGACAGATCACACAGATAAATCGTAGATTGTAAAGGAACAGGCCTACAAGTCACAATGGTTGTCTCGTATATTGGAACAATTGGGTGACGTCTCTCACGACCATCACAGATGGCTTGGGACAGATCACACAGATAAATCGTAGATTGTAAAGGAACAGGCCTACAAGTCACAATGGTTGTCTCGTATATTGGAACAATTGGGTGACATCTCTGACGACCATCACAGATGGCTTGGGACAGATCACACAGATAAATCGTAGATTGTAAAGGAACAGGCCTACAAGTCATAATGATTGTACCCGAATTTGTAACAGCGTGAAACACAACTGGATGTCGCCTCATAAAACCATCATAAGCTACAACTACACCATCATCACAATTATCATATAACCTAGCAGTTTTATGTGCAGCTGTAGTTGAAAAGGTCCAAATAACATTTACATCCTCAATACATGTCCATATGTGCTTTTATTTGTGTATTACTGGATATATACAAGGACATAAACTGGACTAAACAAGACATCCTGTATCAATGTTATCCGGTGGATGTGTGAAGTGAATGTACCCACATCGGTTACGTTTCCCAACCTGAATGAATGAATGCATCCACCATATCAACATTGATTTTTGTGTTCATCAAACCATTACAAATTACAGTTACCTCCCTTCCATCGATTTACATTCGCAAAACATCGGTAATTTCCGTACATCATACGTGGCCAAATTGTTCGAGATAAAAACTTACTAACACAAAGTATGATATGAAAATGTTATTCGCTTGTAAGCAGGTACATTGAAAATATTAGGAGAGAGCTCAGCCAATCAGATAACGACATTTATGTATGAGATAAGATAATGATCTTTGTAGTCCCGCTCATCAAACCACAATACAGGAGATGGATGGGTGTATGCTGGCTGAAGTTAATGGGCTACGCGAGTGAATGAGTTAAAATGTACGACATATCTGTAGTATTTGACTACTGTCGTGACGAGACAAAAATTTATAAACATGCAAATATGTTGAAAATTGTAAAATCACGTCATCGAGGAACAGTAGAATAACTAGATTATCACATGTCTTATAAAACTAGTTCGAGAGCATTACAACACTACCGTCAACAACACAATGTAGACATGGGCTATTGTCGCCAGTTACACACATAGGACAATGGAGAAAGGTCTTCAAAACTGCTCAAACTGCTTTTACGTTTCACGAACGAAGATCGTACCTATCAGACACGTCAAGGATTTTCTTCAATCTCCTCAAAGAAAGTGACAGTCTACCACACGTCTGACCCGTGAAGATCCGGGTTAGAATAGATCTTCAGTAGAAATGACCCAAGCTCGTAAGAGGAGACTCAAGGGGATCGGGTGGTCAGGCTCACTGACTTGGGTGAGGTGTGTCATCGTATCCCAATTGTGTAGATCGATGCTCATATATCAATCACTGGATTGTCTGCTGCAGACTCGAGTATTTAAAAACAACCGTCACATAGCAGGAATACTGATATACAATCAATCAACATTATTGACTATCTATCCTACATAGTAGAGACAAATTCTCTCTTTAAGAAGTACACCTACAACTTGAAGTACACCTTCACGTACTTCAAGGAATAAGGTAGACAGAGGAACTATCCTACACTATCTAGGTCATCTTCTATCTGGTAGAAGAACACCCTTCATACCTTGTTCTGACATAAATATATATCGAAACTATTCTAAACTACTGTGATCACTTCTGGTAGAAGTACATCCTTCACACCTTGTCATAACTTACCCAGAAACTATCCTACACGACTAGAACCACCTTCTATTGGAGAAGTAAACCCTCCGTAATATTTTACTGGCCTGTCCTACACGGCTGGGGTCATATATTGTCTTGACGAAATACATCATCCAGATCTTGACCTGTTGCACAAACACAACTAACCTACACGGATCGGGGTCATATTATGTCTGGACGAAGTACAACAAACACTGTCCTGATTAAACGCGAGTTGGCCCATCCTCGGTCTTGTAGGAGTTCATCCTCCACACCATGTTCCCTGGGATGCTGTCCATGTCAAACCAGGACAACCAGCTGGTGAAGCGAACCCATGTCCCATAGAAATAAGGGGAGTCCTGGTCCAGCTGGGCATCTTCAATAAACAGACTGACCATGTTGATAGCCCAGTCCTCTGTCAGGGTGTCCGGGTGTACAACACTGTACGAGTCGTGATACAACACCGTCTGCAGATCCATCCCTTTGAGCGGGTATGAGAAAGCTGAAGATACGGGTACCTCTACTGTTCCATTGTAAAAGAAGTGTTTAACCTTTTGAGTTTTGCCAACGATCGGATTATCGAAGTAGTGCAGAACTTTTCCCGTGATTGGATCATGATATAGGCCATTGATCTCAACTTCAACCTTGTAAGAATCAACACCAAGGTCCAAAACCTTTATCAGAACATGTCCATCAAAGTTAAACAAATTTACAGATCCGTTTCCTGTAATCTCAGAGTACACGCTGCCATTAAAATATACTCTGAAATGGCCTCGTTTCCGAGCAGCGTCCACAATCTTGGGGTCAAGTGAGTTTCGTTTTGATTTAAGACTTGACTCTATGTCCAACTGAGGGATGATGATATCGGGGTCACCCTTAGCCCGACGAGCGTCAATCGCCTTCTTGAACACATCCCAACTCGTCACCACTTTGTTCCTGAATGTAGTAGGCGCATGCAGGTACTGAGGATAATATTCTTTCACGTACTTCACGAGGTCAGGTGCCACGTCGTCAAACCCGTTGACCAGTTTCCAGAAGGCCTGGTGGTAGTACAACCATCCCGGAGTGTCGCCCATCTCCATCCAAGGCAGGAACTCGCCTCTTCTGAACCAGGAACCCGTCATTTGGATAGAGGATGCGTTTGATGTGGCCAACTCTGTAAGATTCGTGTAGAACTCGAACAGCTCATCCCCCTGGTAGACTGGTCCGGATGAAAATTTGGGATAATCTTTCGGGTCAAGGACATTTGGGAACTGGAGGAAGACGTCCTCGTTGAAGCTGACTCGCTCGGGTGGGATGAGGATGGTTTTTCTGTCGCCGCCATAGTTCTGTGGCGTATCATTGGGGTCGTTAGCAACGTTGAACACCTCATTGGCTGTCTTTGTGAACGGATTCATCCAGACGCTTAATATCTCAGCAGTTTCCAGGTCGCGGTACACAAACACCTCTCTGGACATTGAATTGAATCCTTTCTCCGTTTTAACCTTTCTAGCGATGTTGAACCCTTCGAAATAGAAGATCCTCTGGATTGGATTTCCAGGGAACCGGACGTATACTGTTCCATTTCCGTAGCCAACTGTTTCCGTATTAGGGTCCAAGGAGGCCGATGCCCGAATGAGGCTTATCAGGTTCGTCTTCTCATCAAAGATGTCAAAGGTACTAGTTGTTGAGAGACATCTGGCGTAGATCAAAATGGCCAGGAGAGACTGTTTAGTCATCATTATGACTTGAGATCCCTGCAAAATAGAACGTAGAAAAGTGAAGATATTCTGAAATAAATTAAACTTATTTCTATAATGAATACTTGAAGCGAGTGAGTGAAATGAGGCTTACGCCGCAAACAGCAATCAGCGGCGTCAAACTAAACTCATCTCACTCTTTCACTGATATAACTAATGTGGACTCAAGCTAAAGGCTGAAAGTCATCATCACCCTTGGTTCAAGCCCAGGGCCTAGATGTTCGAATCTCTCTTAGCGCTAAGATAGTCCTAAGTAAATGTTAATGTATGCACTTACGACTATCTTAGAACTAAGAGAGCTTTGGAAACCTAGGCCCTGTGCTTGAAGAGACGTCACTTTTTCGGACAAATGTCACTTCTGAAAAAGAAATCATGATGCATTTCCAACATAATATAATTATGCGTCGAGTTTTTGACACACACACATACCAAAACTGTTCTTCGGCATTACATTTGGGCACATAATTTGAAACTCACCAGAGCTTGAAGAGTTACCACATCTTTTGGATAACTGTCACTTCTGAGAAACTTTCATGGTGTACTTCAAAAATGTAATCTTGCCTCAAGGTTTTGACACACACACATACCAACAGTTGCCCTTTGGCATTGAACTTGGGCACCTGCAAGTACGTGTTGCGTGAGTGAGTGAGTGAGGCTTTACGCCGTTGTCAGCAATACTGTCACCGGCAAACGCTTCATCCACTAGGCTACCCATAATGATGGCGCATCCTGGATTTTTAACATCGGGAGGTGGCATTATAAAAAATGGTGGCTTTTATAGCTTCAGTGCGCGTACTCAGGAAAGATGAGTGAATGGGTTTAGTTTTACTGCGCACTCAGGAATATCCCTGCTATATGGCGGCGGTCTGTAAATAATGGACCAGAAAATCCAGTGATGAACATCATGGGCATCGATCTACGCAGTTGGGATACGATGACATGATTGTGTCAACCATGTCATCGAGCCTGACCACCCGATCCCGTTAGTCGCCTCTTACGACAAGCATGGGTTACTGATCAGTTCTAACTCGGATCTTTACGGGTCCTCGGGAGAAGTGAAGTGTGAGGCAATTTATGCATTTCAAATCACACCAATACCGAGGAATATGTCCTTTTTCAAGTTTGCATTTTATTAAGTACAACTTCTATTTCCTCCTTTCTCTCCCAAATCGTCATAAAAAGTCATTATTGAATACCGCCGTGTTATCAATATTCCAGCTATTCACAACGGTCCGCAACTAGAACAGTTTATCTCGCAAGCTATTTAATGGCAAAGGAACAGGTTTAGGTTTATACCTGGATGACAGTATTGAAAAACAGCATATTTAATGGTACTCCCCAGGGAGTTGAGATTGATAATACGATGTGCCGTTGATATTGACATCCAATGATCGAGGGAAAAAAGTACCAGCGCCTTGAGCATGCACTAGTTGCCTGGATATGTGCGCTATATAAATATCCTATAATAATAATAAAAATAAAAGTATTCTTTGTACAATTCGCTGCTTTATCTCTATTCAATATAAAGCTACGGCATTTTCGAACTAAACTGACGAACAAACAAAGTCCGCATCTGTTTTCGAGGTGAGTGTGTGATATTTTCTCTGTAAAAAGTAAGTAAAGTGTTTTGATTGTGCAAATATTGTATACGTGTTGTTTGTTTCGTACTTCAGTATATCTTTGTCGTAAATCATTCAAACTGCACCATAAAACCAAAGAGAATCAAAGGTTACCTTTAAAATGATCAAGGAGCAGTTATGGCTGTCCGATAGATTGCGCTGCGACTGGCACTGACGCCGTCCACAAAACAGTTGCTCTATCTATAATGATGGATAATGAGCCATGCTGTATAATGTACGTGAAAGATAATATTCAAGCCGAGTCAAGTGTGGAGGCACATTTTGCATGCGTGAATAATCGGAACATAGACACAGTTATCTTTATTTTGTGTTTCTGAACAAATATAAAATATGAATAAATATTAGCATATCTGTTCAAGATCTGCTTGTTGAAAATAATCTTAGTTGGAGCTAAACGAATGCCACGGGTTTTCCGATCTGATAGCTCATCATCGATACGCCAAAATGAACGCACAGCGAAATATATTTCTCTCCTGGAACAATCTGTCAGCTTCAAAATAATTCAAGTGTATAGATATACTGGCAACACATTTCGAAACAAGCTGTGCTGATAGGAGTTCATTTGTGGAATACGATACAATTTTAAGACCATTAACTACGCACTAAATTAAACCTGATGCCAGGGGCCTATTCTAAAATGCCTATTTTGATGCCATAAAGGCCCCTATACTACTCACAGACTTTTTATAGAAAAAAAAATGTTTTTGACTAAAACGTGTATCGGCCGAGCAGTCTGTGTGACTTACTGGTGTGTTCATACCTTTAATCACTGTTACAGGCTGTCGAGTTATCAATGGTTATTGTTCCGTGTGGCGGAAACATATTTTAGAAATGTCCCAAATGATACATTTTAGTGATCTTGGACTTACACCTTTCATCTTGTTATTAACAGTAAAACACAGTATGTGACTGTGTCGAAGTTGTTCAAAGGAACCTACGTTAATCATTCGAGATATTAAAGATTCGACACAACCGAGAAATGCTGACATAAATAGGGACACTCAGAGATTAAACTTTTACATCGAGACAAGGGTAAGTTTGCTTTGTCAAGGGGCGGTGGATTAACCTGGTGGTAAAAGCGTTCACTAGCCACGCCGAAGACCCGGGTTCGATTCCCCACATGAGTACAATGTGTGAAGCCCATATCTGGTGTCCCCCGCTGTGATATTGCTGGAATATTGCTAATCCAAAACGCTTACACAGCTCTCTCCACAAGATCCTTGGAAAATCCAAGGAAGTCTTACTTCCTCATGGCGAGGAAAAGACATTGGCAGAGGATTGCAACACCTTCTTCAATGAGAAGATCACGAAACTACGAGGTGATATTGATTCTTCTTCTGATGACGTTGTATTCGGGGAGCCCATTGGTACCCAGCTCAGTTCATTCCATCCAGTAATAGAATCTGAGGTCAAGAAAATAATGCTTTCGTCAAAACCAACTTCATGTGAGCTTGATCCTATCCCGACAAAATTCCTTTTGAAAATACTGGATATCATTCTGCCAATCATTACCAAGATCATCACCCTAAGTTTATCATTAGGTTGTGTACCATCATGCTTTAAGTGAGCTGTAGTCAAACCACTCATCAGGAAAACCACGCCTGACTCCCAGTGCCTAAAAAACTATCGTCCTGTCTCAAATTTGATGTTCATGTCTAAAGGAAAAAGTAGTCAAACAACAACTCTCGGATCATCTTTCTCAGTATAACTTGACTGATTGTTACCAATCTGCCTACAGGCAGGCTCACAGCACAGAAACTGCTCTAAATTATGTCTTGAACTCTGTCAGATCTGCAGTCGACCATGGTGAATCTGCTTTGCTTGTCCTCCTGGATTTATCTGCGGCTTTCGACACAATTAACCATGAAATTCTTCTTAAGCGTTTGCTGAAAGAATTTGGTTTGACTAATACAGTTCTTGGCTTGCTAAGATCCTACCTTTCAGACAGAACCCAGTCTATCCACATCGGAACATCTTCATCATCCAGTCACACCCTAACCTGTGGAGTTCCCCAGGGATCAGTTCTTGGACCAATTCTTTTCTCCCTGTATACTCAACCGCACGGAAAACTGATGTCTGCTTATCATGTGCCTAATCATTTCTATGCGGACGACAGCCAATTGTTTGACAGTTTTAAGTCCTCAGAACAAAGTCAGCTAGAGTGCAAGTCCAACCTTGAAGCATGCCTCTCCAGCACAAGATCCTGGATGTCTGCTAACAAGCTGAAACTTAACAACTATAAAACAGAAACAATGGTCATCTCCACTATCTCAAGACAACGAAACCTTATCATCAAAGATATTTCCATTTGGCAATCTTCCATTTCTTTTTCTCCACTTGTGAAAAACCTTGGCGTTCTTTTGGACTCAAACCTCAGCATGGACAAGCAAATAAATCATCTAGTAAAGACCTGCCACTACCATCTGAAGAACATCGGCAGCATCCGCAAAGCCCTAACAAAAGAAGCCACTACCACCCTTGTGCGGACACTGATTTTATCCCGCCTGGATTGCTGTAACTGTTTACTATTTGGCATCTCTTCGTCTCAACTCAGAAAATCCAGAACAAAGCTGCACGCATCATCACTCTCACCAGTCCTCGCTGTCACATCTCTCCCATTCTAAACTATCTACACTGGCTCCGTATTCGTGAAAGGATTGATTTCAAGATTCTCTGCCTCACCTATCAGTCTTTCTACAACTCAAGACCTTCCTACCTTCAAGACCTTCTGACACATTACTCTCCAGAAAGAACTCTGCGCTCATCACAACAACTGTTACTTGCTGTCCCGAGCTACAATCTAAAATCGTTTGGCTCAAGAACCTTTTCATATGCAGCAGCTTCTCTCTGGAACTCTCTCCCTATCGAGTTAAAATCATCTCCTTCCCTAAGTACATTCAAAATACGACTAAAGACTCATCTATTTCTCCGCTACAAGTGACTTCCAATCATCCGTACCTGCCAGCTGTATATAGTTTTAACTTGAGCTCAGGAAGCTCTTTGAGCATATCCCTGTGTTGTGGAAAGGCGCTATATAAATGGCCTATTATTATTATATTATTGCTAATAGCGGCGTAAAACAATACTCACTCAGTTATTCGATTTATCAAACTATTCAACTCAACCATTGCCACATCACTTAACACTTACTGCATCACGAAACAGTCTGTTCAGTTTGCCACACTACCCAAATAGAATGAATGAATAACTAATTCACTGACGTTCTTAACCAACGAAAATTGAAATTTGAGATGGTTTAATTGTTGGTTAGAAACTTGGTATTTTAATCAGGAACCAAAAACTGTGACAAGGTGTTTAAATTAGCATTCCCTGAACCGGGTACATATAATTGTTTATCGGTATTTGTGGTATTCCGCAAGGTCAGTGAGTGAGTTTAGTTTTACGCCGCACGAAGCAATATTCCAGCTTTATGGTGGCGGTCTGAATATAATAGAGTCTGGACCAGACAATCCAGTGATCAACAGCATGAGCATCGATATGCAGAACTGGGAACCGATGACATGTGTCAACCAAGTCAGCGAGCCTAACCACCCGATCCCGTTAGTCGCCTCTAACGACAAGCATGGGTAACTGAAGGTCAATTGTAACCTTGATCTTCCAGGTGGTTTTCGCTAGAGCAGGACTTGCGTAGCCTTTTCGCAAACCCCAATCACGGATGTTGTGTGATCTCATTACACAGTTTTCACCGCACTTTGGCTGTCACTTTACATTGAAATCTATTTCGCCAGACAATCAAGGCTGGTTAATTTCTGGCGTTGATGTATATTTAATCACCTACAAACTCGTCTTCAGGGTCACTAATGTCGGTCAGGGTGACCCCGATCATGACCTCCAGAGCGAGTTTTGACACAGGACAACTCTAAACTCTGACCTCCTCCCTGTCAGGTGGTATAATATTAAATAGATTGCAGTCACGCAGGCGTCCTGCCACAAGTCAAGGTAAACTAACGCTCAGTCCCTGAATATATATAATTTTGATAGTAACAAATAAACCCATTTAGATTGAAAAGGAGCCGCTGTGAGTTCGGAGATTCAGGAACCTTGGGAAATCTAGACTTGCTTCATTTACGGCTTGAGCATTGCAGGGAGGGCAAGGCTGTAGGGACAATGACATGGTTCAGGGACTGTGAGACAGACTAAGGTACAGCTGGATGTGATGCCTGTTACCAGTATATACTCTGTAGGAATTGATTTGTTTTTCTTCTGTAAATGACCTAAAATATTACACTTTTTTATAATTTTGGTCAAGGCTGATGTTTTTTGTAATCCTCGTGCTGGAGTAGGTATTTCAACAACATTTGATTTAAACAATATTTTATTTCCATTAATGTGGGAATAGGATTAGCAAACAGGCCATATGGCCTATGTCAATGCTTCTCCGCATATAGTTCGTTATATCTTGACATAATACTATGGAGCAGACATTAGGACATTAATGAATGAATCAAAACCAAATAGAAATAAAGAAAAGAAAATAAAGAACAAGATACCAAGCGCATTTTATGTTTATAGGTTGTTACTTGAATTCCGTAAAGCGGTTAGTTTCAGTTATGTAATTCTGAACGGATTTTATAAGGTTTTCATTGTCTAAAGGAGATGAATCGTCATTGTCGTGAAGTATAGTATATACGCTGAGGTGGTTAAGGACAAAGTATTTGTCAAGTCTAAACTGGGCATAGCGGAGACATGACAGAAAAACAATGGATAGCGTCTTCTCTGTCATGGCCACATGAACAAGTAGGATCATCAATCAGGAATCTGTCCAAAAAGCGTGCTTTTAAATCACTACAACCTAGCCTAATTTGAACAACATTTAATTCTACTGTTACTTCTGTATCTACTACCGTTATCGCAACACCCACTACTCCTACAACTCTTAACGCTACTAGTACCACCACTGACACTACTACAACTGCTGCTTCAACTACTACTACAACTACTTCTACTACTACCAATGCTTCTACTACGACTATTATTATTTTTGGATATTTATATAGCGCACATATCCACGCAACTGGTACATGCTCAAGGCGCTGGTATTTTTTCCCTCGATCATTGGATGTCAATCTCAACGGCACATCTTATTATCAATGTCAGCTCCCTGGGGATCATACAACTCTTGCTGCCACAAGGCGCACCGGGTTATTGCGGCTTTCCCATCCTTACGAGGTACTCATTCACAGCTGGGTGGACTGGGACACATAATCACAGTACTTTGTCCAAGATTACTGCAAGTTGTTGTACCGGCAACTAGGTTTTGGCACGAAGCCATCCGGACATATATTAACGGATTCGTGGGGTCTTTTAAGTGCAAGGGGTTGTGTACTGTACACTAGGTATTCTATTCCAAGGGACGAGAGAACGTGTCAATTATGTACTTCCAGAAGCATGGGAGATGAATAACATTGTATTTTTCATTGCAAAGCACTCGATACTTTGAGGAAACAACATTTACCAATCATCTTACCTATTTTCCCCCAAAACAAACTTTACGAAAATATTATTTGCAAAGACATCTCGAGACATAATAAACTTATCAAAATATATCATGCATCTATCAGCTCTTGTCAGAAAAATGCTAATATATTGTTTTCTTTTGTTTGTTTGCCATCTTGAATTCGAATTTATATTTGTATATATATCTACAATATATGCTGTTGTACCACCAAGGTAGGTTATG
The DNA here is from genome assembly GCF_003918875.1 of Haliotis rubra. NCBI lineage: Eukaryota > Metazoa > Mollusca > Gastropoda > Lepetellida > Haliotidae > Haliotis > Haliotis rubra. Next base: position 135,168 of record NW_025767485.1, on the reverse strand, counting down.
ATAATACAGAATTGATGAATTGGACAGATAAACGCAATAGTGAGGCCAGAACAAAATAATAGCACCAACATCGATAAAGCAATACTTACAGAAAACAATAATCAAAGCAATAAGTCCCAATATTCATCAATATTCTTGATGAAAGTTTCAAATCGTTTGTGGTAAACTTATTGCAGCGTTTATAGTGAAACGAATTAGACATGTCCTCAGAGTTGCAATGCTTACTGCTATTCCTTTGAGAAGTATATAACGACAGATGCATTTCAGAAATCTTTAATACCGATTACCCGTTGTAATATATGATGTATTTCTTACCGTGGAATCGTACAAGTTGCTTTCAAAGGGCAACATACTGCCATATATATTGGCCTGGCAGCGGTGGTAGTCTTGTAAGCTAAGTTAACATGATGTTAAAAATATCGCCCAGTATCTCACAATATCAGCTAAAACTGTTGCAGTGCTATATTCTAAAACTATAATCGCCAAATATGTATATTAAGCTGAACAATCCTCACAATCCCAAATCATATTGTTCATGTCCGAAAGGATACTGCACATTGAATTGAATTCGTTTGATTGTTAAGGGCTGTCAGGCCATTTGTTTGGATCATAGGTGGCCTGGAATGGAGGTTTCTTCTTTTGATTCTGTTGCCTACTTGATTCATCGTAATCGTCTTCAGTTGGACTATTTTCACTTTGAGTTCCTTTTATGTTATGCCCAGCTGAATACCCATTGTCTTGACCGTTGGCTTGATCGTTGTCTTGACCGTTGGTTTGATCGTTGTCTTGACCTTTGGCTTGACTGATGTCTTGACCGTTGGCTTGACCGATGTCTTGACCGTTGGTTTGATCGTTGTCTTGACCGTTGGCTTGACCGATGCCTTGACCGTTGGCTTGACCTTTGGCTTTGGACGCGCACATCCCCTGGCTTCCAGATCTTCTAAACCAACCGTGCATGTAACTCTTGCCATCGCCACCCTTTTCAACCATGCAAAACAACAAGGGACAGAATTCAGGTTCGTCGATTCGTCCATTGGTCGAAGTCTCTTTAACGCCCACATCCCCGACGACACACGGAACAGTGACGTTGTTGCACCCGTTGTCCGCCATGCAGAGAACGGTGCCTTCCAACATGACATGTGCGTGTTCTTCACGTGTCGACGCGACGTGTCCCACACCTGTCGAGGGTAACTTCGACAATGTCATGACAGTATTTGGTCCATATTCAGATACAAATGCCAATACGACCAGAACACTGAAACAGTACATGATGTGGGGACCCTAGGATGTCATATGATCGTTGCTTGATTGCTGAGACACCAGCTAGACGTAAATGTATATTGCAGCAATGTCATTGGGTATCACGTACAAAAATGAAAGCTAAAAAGTTTCGTACATCTTATTGATTAATTGACAGAAAACAAAACAGTTAAGCTGGTGTTTATATATTTATGGATGTGTCATGTTACATATACAATTTTCGGACACAGAAAATGTCATCCAGTAAGCGTCACGTGACTTCCTTACATGCGCATTTTCCTGTTTTACGCGTCGAAAAGGGGCGGTTTTGTAGCCACGTGGTTAAAGCTTTCACTCGTCACGCTGAACACCCGGCCTCGTTTGGTACAATGTGTGAAGCCCCTTTCTATTCTTGGAGTATTGCTAAAAGCGGCATAAAACTAAACTCACTCACTCAAAAGCCCTTGACGAGTCGACGTCACGGTTGTCACGGAAGTCTATAGCTTATTTCCATGTAGTCATCATTTTACGGTTATGTCGAGAACTCGAAGTATTTCCGAAGGTCCCCTCAACTACGATACAAAGATGTTGACTGTTCGTCATATCTATCTATCTATCTATCTTCCTGCCTGTCTGTCTATCGCAAAACTTCTATAGCGTTATATCCAGAATAAACTGCAAAGCGTTTCAGACTCTGACGGAAAGTTGTTATATGCTTCACAGAAGTAGTGAGTCTTTAGCTGTGACTTGAATGAGTCCAGGTCGTGGTTAGATCTCAGATGTAGTGGGAGTTCCACAAGTTTGGTCTGACAATTGGGAAACAACGGCTGGTGATGCGACTGGGTCTTAGTGCAGGTGGCTGACGGAGAAACTGGTGAAAGGATCGACGAGATCTGACAAGTTGATATCTGGCCCCGATTTCTCGAAACAAACTTGAGTATTTACTCAAATTTGAGAGAATGCAATAAAAACATTTCCCAGAATGAACTTAAATCGATATTCTAGCACGACATTCGTGTGATGCTCGATTCTGATTGGCTGAGAGCTCATCAAAACCGTTTAAACCAGTTTAAGACCGCTAATTAAAGTGACCGATTCACTGCGTATGAATACAATGAACGCGTTGACTATTTTGTTTGTAAACAAACATGTCAGACATCGGCAGTTTCTACCTCGGCAGCATCTTTGATGTTTTTGAAGTAAAAAGCGAATAGTTTGAAGAAAAAATTCTTGACCCTAATCCCAGTGAAGAAACTACGAAGCTGGAAAATTCGTCAGCAGAGCAAAAGCGGCAATATTCAAAACCGGGTCTAGATCTAGCCGGCATGACGTCGACAACACACGTCGGCCCATGACCGCTTCCGTCCAGGCCGTAATGCCCAGTCCTTCCACTTCCATTGTCCTTGTATCCCACATAAAACGTGGCATGTTAGGTCTTTTCCAAATTGGGAATAGTAGGGTGGTTATCAACAATTATTTTCGCGAATAAAGTTAGCGGCGACTAAACTTAGCCTGTTCACGGCTTGAATTGGGGTGAGTCGATTGTAATACAGTAGGGGAGATCAATAATTCGCTTGAGTGAGTGAGTGAGTTTAGTTTTACGCCGCACTCAGCAATATCCAAGCTATATTGCGGCGGTCTGTAAATAATCGAGTATGGATCAGACAATCCAGTGATCAACAGCATGAGCATCGATCTGCGCAATTGGGAACCGATGACATGTGTCAACCAAGTCAGCGAAACTGACCACCCGATCCCGTTAGTCGCCTCTTACGACAAGCATAGTCGCCTTTTATGGCAAGCACATGGGTTGCTGAAGATCTATTCTATCCCGGATCTTCACGGGTCAGTTCGCTTGAGAAAAGTCAAATAATTGTACTTGCTCACAGTATAACCTGTATTTTATATATTTATGTATGCCACTTGTTACAAAATCAAGCCTTAGCGGCCTTTAAATATACGATAAAGGAGCGCAAAATTGAAAACAGAGTAGCTTTATCTTCTAATAAAAAGTCAAACTAAGTCAAACGTAGTCAACAATTTAAGTTTGGTGCGTAGATTACTTAAGTTGTTGGGATTTTTTATTTAAAAAGTGCAGTTGGGTTGAAAATTCCGCTTTTTAAACTTATCAAACTCAGTTTGAAATTTGAGTAAAAACTTAAGTTTGTTTCGAGAAATCGGGGTCTGGTTATCATGCTGGAGGGATACGGGGGGTCTTGAAGACAAGCAGCACAACTTTGTATTTGATCCGCTGTGGCACTTGCAACCAGTGTAGATGTTGGAGAACTGGTGTGATGTGATCTTGTCTCGCTGTTCTTGTTGGGATTCGGGCTGCTGAGTTTTGTACAACTTGTAACTTCCTAATCAGATACGATGGCAAACCTTGCAGGAGTGAGTTACAGTAGTCAATGCGTGAAAACACACAGGCATGGCCCAAGAGATGACGGTTCTTTTGTTCATGTACTTTCGCGCCAATGCAATGTCGGATTCGAATCCAACGTAAAACATTTAAATCAGAAAATTCATCCTTAAATTCATACAAAAATAAGTCATGGTTATATTTCGTGTACCCGGCGCATTGTGTAGTGAGTAGTGACGTTTGCCTGTCGGAATCTGTCAACTACGGGTTCGAATATACAATAACGTTAGTATTACATTCTTGTTTTGTTAAATGGATTACAGCAACAATGTGAAAAGTCGGTAGGGTAGTTAAATGGTTAAAGCGTTCGCTCGCCACGCCAAAGACCAGAATTCGACTCTCACAATGGAATGACAATGTGTGTGGGTGTGTGTGGGTGTGTGTGTTGCGTATTTACCGCGGTCGAAGATAAAGGGATTGAAACGAGCTGTACATCTCTTATTACCTAGTAATGTATATATTAACTTTCCTTTACATAACGTGCTTTTTGTCTGTTTAGTGGAATCGTTTTCATCCTTTTCCCATCTATTTCTGTCGCTGTTTGGCGCGTTTCGTCGTGTTGGTTGTCACATACGAACATTACGGAGCTATATTCAAAGGGACATAACTCTTGTAGGCTTAAACAGTTTTTATTATTTTGAATAATAACACCATTTGTCTTCGGGTCCAGGGCCTAGATTTTCGGTGCTCTCTTAGCGCTAAGATAGTCGCAAGTTAATATAGGACACTTACGACTATCTTAGTGCTAAGAGAGCTTCGAAAATCTAGGCCCAGTCTATTTCCACTTCATAGACAAACTATAGCATGTTCTCCGAACATTTTGCTAAAACTGCATTTTTTTGTGATCATGAAAGTGATAAACCAAATGAATTGGATTTCAATTTCAAAGTTCGCAGACTGTCAAGGCATGACCACTCTACTCGCTGGAATAGGATAAGCTGGATTCAACTTCCCGTGAAACTTGCGATTTGGAAATGCATTTGTTATAAATAATCAAACGTTTTCTAATCTATCTATAGAGTAGAAATGTGTTATGTGCGTGGTGAACAACATTATACATCTAAAACAATAAAGGTTGATGTCAACGGCGCAAGTTTCTCTTGACTGGCTCTTGCATTTTTCTCAAATGAACGTTTGAAGACATGTGTTTGACTTTTCGTGCTGAACATGTATTAGAAAGGTTAAATGTTCCGTTGTAGGTAATTGCAGTGGAAGATGGGATTTATTTCAAGCTTGGAAAAACCGTACAATGGGATTTACTTCCGTAGTTCTAAGGTACAGTGGTTTCGGTTCCTTGAGAAATTAATAGCTTTAAAATATTTTTGGTTTTGATAGTTTGGATGGTACTGAATTATTTCAACGTGTCACTGTGAATCCTGCCATTCATCATTCAATGTGTGAGTGAGTTTAGTTTTACGCTGCTTTTCGCAATATTCCAGTAATATCACGGCGGGGGCACCAGAAATGGTCTTCACACATTGTACCCATGTGGGGAATCGAACCCGGGTCTTCGGCGTGGCGAGTGAACGCTTTAACCTCTAGGCTACCCCACCGTCCCTGTCCATTGTGGAAAATGATACCCACTTCAGAGCCAAACGTGTAAGCACTGTTCATGCAATTTGAATAGCGTTCCAACAAGCACATGTGCATTTTGAAAATATTTGGATGGTAGGGTAGTCTAGTGGTTACAGCGTTTGCTCGTCACGCCAAAGACCTGGGTTCGATGCCCAACATGGGTACGATGTGTGAAGCCCATTTCTGGTGTCCTCCACCGTGATACTGCTGGAATATTGCTAAAAGCGGCGTAAAACCAAACTTACTCAGTACAATATGTTAGCCCACTGGAATATTTTAATATTTCGCAAAAAACATACTCACTTTGTCTTTGAGATAACCTGGTTGTAACTTGTTTACCTCGCATAATAACCCATGCTTGTCGTGAGAGGCGACTAACGGGATCGGGTGGTCAAGCTCGCTGACTTGGTTGACACATGTCATCGGTTTCAAATTGCGCAGGTCGATGCTCATGCTGTTGATCACTGGATTGTCTGATCCAGACTCGATTATTTACAGACCGCCGCCATATAGCTTGGATATTGCTGAGTGCGGCGTAAAACTAAACTCACTCACTCACCTCGCATAAGGATCACTGAGTTTCCGGAAAGAGCCGATGTTTACCTGGATGAGTGGGTAAAGGGAAGTAACCCGGTTCATTATGTCGTTTCCGGTTGTGTTGTTTTAAACCCAAGGCAACTGTAACGGATTTCGATGACTCGCTGAAATTGCCGACAAATATTACGGTCCTGTATAGATAAATGTTGATGAAATATGTTCATTGTCACTCGAATCCTCTGCACATCTGATGAGACGTACCCTTGGTTTGAGCTTGTCGGTGCATAGGTTCGCACACCGGATGCGGAAAGGCGATATAACGGGGTATTTGGTCACTTCTGGGCGGTATAACGAAGAAGTCAGACTACAGATCGCGAGGGGCATGATTTTGTTGGTTGTGCAACGGAATAGGGAATTAATTTATACGAAACAGAGATGCAATACGGATTCAGTGACAGGGAGTAGGATGCAGAGTCAGGAGCACAAGAGCGAGTGAGTGAGTGAGTGGGAGAGTTGTTCTTCACCCATGCTTGTCGCAAGAGAGGCGACTAACGGGATCGGGTGGTCAAGCTCACTGACTCAGTTGTCAAGTGTCATCGTTGCGAAGATCGATGCTCATGATGTTGATCACTGGATTATCTAACATATCTTATATTTGGGATTACACTTTCTTAGTAAAGTACAGATTCTAGTACTTTATATAGTATTTCATAGCTTTCGGAGGGGTACACAAAGTCCGCAGTCTAGACTACCAGTTGTCCGACTTCCATTTTTGTGGAAGCCGCGGTGGCTGAGCGGTCTAGGCGTCTGACTCTGAGGGTGTGGGTTCGAATCCCGGATGGGACTCAACCCAACAAAAGTACTAGAATCTGTACTTTACTAAGAAAGTGTAATCCCAAATATAACATATGTTACATTTGACCACTTTCTAAATTGCATTGTATATTTCACTGGATTATCTGGTCCCGATTTGAATATTTACATACCGCCGCTGGAATATTACTAAGCGCGACGTAAAACTAAAATCACTCACTCACTCTTCATTCCTCTTATCAACGTAAATAACACAAACTAGTCATTTCACGCTACGTTTCCATAAAAGGAAACAATATGATGTTAGTTTCAACTCCACTGCAACGTACGGAGCAGGAAGTTTATTAAAATGTGTCAACTGACATCGGAAACAGAGGCGGATGTCAGTCTGTGTTTGTCAGCAGCGAGACATCAATACGCCATAACGAAATCCTCGTAATGGAATCTTCGTGCATGGAATCTATGGACTCTGCCATCACGTACACTTAAATCCACGTTTGCTGTGATTGAAAACTGATCAAGTGAGTGCGTGTAATTTTAATTATTTCACTGAATGACCTTACCGCCATGTTTGCTGTGATGTACACTAGGCAAAAACTGAGATAATGATTGCCTCCATGTTTAATTACAGTAATAACGAACTGAAAGGAACCACTGATTTGAGTTCGCTATAACCTTAGTTCGTTATACAATTGAAATATATGCAATTCGCTGGGACCCAAAAATACTCCGTGATATCCGTCAGTTCGTTACAACCGTAGTTCGTTACATGCATGAAATATACAACAACAAACTGGGACCCCAAAATACTTCGCTCTTTCCGTTAGTTCGTTACAACCGTAATTCGGTACATGCATGAAACATACAGCAACTAGCCGGGACCCCAAAATACTTCGCTCTATCCGTTACTTCGTTACAGCCGTAGTTCGCTATACGCATGAAATATGCAGCAACTAGCTGGTAACCCAACAAATATACTTCGTTCTATCAGTTAGTTCGTTACAACCGTAATTCGTTACGTGCATGAAATACACAGCAAATAACATTGACCCCCAAATACTTCGTTATATCCGTTAGTTCGTTAC